>NW_015386625.1:289519-293529 GCF_001527695.2 Protobothrops mucrosquamatus | reverse complement strand
GGAGTCCTAGTGGACAATCACTTAAATATGAGCCAGCAGTGTGCTGCAGCTGCCAAAAAAGCCAACACAGTGCTGGGCTGCATTAACAGAGGGATAGAATCAAGATCACATGAAGTATTAATACCACTTTACAATGCCTTGGTAAGTCCACAGTTGGAATACTCCTTCCTTCCTTCCTTCCTTCCTTCCTTCCTTCCTTCCTTCCTTCCTTCCTTCCTTCCTTCCTTCCTTCCTTCCTTCCTTCCTTCCTTCCTTCCTTCTTGCAACACTCATACAATTTTTTTGTTCTGGCTTTGAAGGTTCACGAATATTAAAGAAAACTCAGGAAAACTTGACTTCAACTTGCTGTCACCATCAAAGAAAGATTATTGGGCTATGTTGGCCTACAATAAATCTAAGCTTTGCAATATTCTTCTATCAAATGAACTGAATCGTCGGCTTTCCCCCCATGGAGTTATCTCAAACGCATTGCATCCTGGAAATATGATCTACTCATCCCTTCATCACAACTGGTGGTTGTACACCCTCCTGTTTACTCTGGCTCGGCCTTTCACCAAGTCACTGGTAAGCGCACAATATTTTATACATGTCGATTGATTGATTGGCTTTTTAGAAATGCACATACCTACTGCATTTTCAACCATTTTTAAATTTGTTGATCTTGACCATTGATATAATTGTGGCCCTTGTGGTCAAAATAGGCTGCATCCCTTGATTGTTTGGGTTGAGAAACGCTTGTGCATTTTCCGAGTCATGTAGTTTGGCTCTGCGTGTCGTATGTCTGAATATGAGTCCCTGCTACAGCTGAAATTTGAGAGAAACCAAAGCTATAGTTTGCAACTATGTTTGGGGGGGGGGGAAAATACCAATAAAAATGGGTTACATTGACAAGTATAAAAAGAAATATTGACCTCTATATGAAAAATGAACAAGTTAGCTTGAAATATACTGTATGAATGATTAATTCTATAGCACCTCGTTGATGTCTAAATTTAGCAGCTGTATGTTTGCCACAGTTCTGCCTTAGAATAAAATGTTGGCATTGTCAAATAGGAGAGTAAATAAAGTATCATGTGTTAAAGCTGAAAGAGCCTAGCAGATGTTCCAGCAAACTGAATTTTTAAATCTTTTGCATTAAGAAAGGATAGAAATCTGAACTGATTGGGTTACGCTTCCTAATTCAGTGCACAGCCAATGGTGGTGGTTGAGTTTTAACAGATGTGTTGTGTGCTATCTCTCTTTAAATGAATGGGAATATAATACTGGGACTATTGCAGAATTATAATGTATAATCATGGAGGGGAAAAAAACCCCATTCTGACCATTGGCAAGTGATATGATTTTTAGAAATGAATAGAAGAAATAAGGGAAATTACAGGGATTTGAAAGCTGACTGATAACAATCCCTGATTTCTTATTTATTTCTTTTGCAACATACATATGACTTTGGTTCTGTACAGCTGGTAGCTGGCAAGATTTGTACTAACAGTGTTTAATCATCAGTTAGTGTGAAAGAAATGTGCACATGATCCCAATTGCTGGGTGGTTTTTGTTTTTTTTCCTCTACTGGTATATTTTTGCACGCTGTTTATTTAACACATTTATGTAAGCCTAGGAACTCTGGATAGTGAACGTGAAAAAGAGTAAATCCAACTGTAAGATCTTATTTAAAAGAAACTAGGTTTCAACTCAACAAATCCAAAAGGCCCATTAGCTCATCAAACAAACCACCTCCACACCACGATCCATCAATATCCTTGCCCCAATGCCTGCAGGAAGATCTAGGGCAGGGGTCTGCAACCTTGATAAGTTTAGGACTTGTGGACTTCTCAGTCTCCCAGCAGTCTACAGGATTGGCACTGAATATCTCTCGGGGGGGGGGGGAATGGTAAGGCACGAAGAGAAGATAACTTTATGGATCTCACTAGGTGACCCTATTCACCACTAGGGCTTGGAGCAGGCCCATTTGCCAGATCTAGTGGGACAAGCGTTGGGGGACTGGGTGTGAATTAATTTTTTTTAAATATCTGAATGGCAGATACAGGTAAACCACAACTGGGATGATTGTTAAGTGAGTTTTGTTTTTGTTAAGTGATTCACTGCAGTTGTTAAATGAATCGTGCACTTGTTAAGTAAATCTGCCTTTCCTCAGGGTCTTTGCTTGTTTGAAGCTAACTAGGAAGGTTGAAGATGGCAAATACATGACCCTGGGATATGGCAACTCTTGTAAATACACGCTGGTTGCCATTTTGATCACGTGCCCGTAGAGATGCTGCAAAGGTTGTAAGCGTAAGGACTAGTTGTAAATCCCTATTTCAGTGCTGTTCTGACTTTGAACAGTTGCGAAATGAATAGTTGTTAAGTCGAGGATTACCTGCAGTTCTGCCTTTGCCTTTTCTCCTCAAAATCTAATTAACAAAGAGAAGTAAAAGTAAAACATTATGATTTATCCGTGGAATAAATGCTCAGAAACAAAGAACTGATGTTCACGATCAGACATTCCTATTCTGAACGGCTTTAGTTTAGGGCGAACTGTATTTCCTAGCTTGCTTTGGTTTGTGTGCTGCGATGCCTGGAGAATGCTAGATGTGGAACAGCTGTCCAGAGAGAGCCAGTTGCACAGAAGACAATTTATCAGGATGAGGATGAGTTGCTGCACCACAAAAGTGTTGATACATAGCCCAAATCAACTCAAGTCAGCTGAGAAGTGATTGTGCCTCCAGCTTCATAATTATGGAAAGTTTAGATTTTTAATCCTTTGTCCTTGGCCTGTGTATCTCAGATCTAACCACTACAATAGTTTATAGCTTAAGTATAGATCTAATGGGAATTGCAGCAATAATAGTTACTTTAGTTTGAAGAGTTACAGTATTTGCTGAAATATTTTGTCTAATTCTATTAGTTTTGTGGAGCTCATATTCAAGCTCAGAGCTTCTGATTTTGACTTTCTTCATTCTGCCCAAATTGTTGAACTCATTATATAATGCTATGCTGGTCAGTGACCAAAATAAAGATTTTGATTTGATTTGATATTCTCTCTTGAAGAGAGTCTTCAAGCAGCAGATGTTTCAGTTGTTATCCTTATACAAAATCCGCTGGCTGACCCAAACCACTAATTCAGTTTTTTTTTTTAAACCAAGACAAGTTGAATCTAAACAGACACAGCAACCTTGAAAAACCCTTTAACTCGTTAAAAAAACATCGCTAAAGTGGTTTCAAGTCTTCGTTCTAAGTTGTCTCAAGATGCCAACATACTGAACTAATAAAAGTTCCCCATTTCAACCAAATGGTTTATTTTGATTCTAAGTAATTTGGGAACAAGGCTAGAAGGCATGAAAACTTCTAAGTGTGATCCTCAAGCTTCTTGTGTTCCACAATAAATCAGAACAGAAACCTGTTGTGCGTATAAAACAGGCACCACCTCTATTGATCCTTTGGTGTCTTAAATCTGATAAAAGTACAAAATATTCAAATAAGGTAAGCTGTGTTATTAAATACTCATTTGCGTCTGTCCACACTCTTCTATCTTAAGGAAAAGAAGCTTGAACTTGCTTTTGAGAAAGTTGAAAAATAGGATTATCCAGTTTTTTTTCAGGGGGGGGGGAACTGTTCTCTTATAATTGTAATTGTATCTTGTATTTTCATGGCTTTCCCATTTGATACATATTCCCACTTGATGGGAATATGTTCAATGAGGCAGAAACACAGCAGATAAGACACAGAAGTTTGTGGGTAGACATGTACCATTGCTTCCCATTGAGTCACTTAAAAGTTACTGTGCCATTTCCGTACCTAGTATTTCTATTTGTAGTTTCCATTTCTTGTTGGTATCTTCCCCCAAGAGTGATTGTGTTATTTCTCCCTTCAACACACACTTAACGATATTGAGTAAGTTTCAAATACTTAAGGCTTACATTTACTGTATATACTCTCCAGCTCAATTTTTTTGTTATATACAAAAAGGTACGTTGCTTGCTTTTTGTTTGCATTAAAAGTTCGCAAATAGAGTC
>NW_015386625.1:283481-289383 GCF_001527695.2 Protobothrops mucrosquamatus | reverse complement strand
TTTCCATTTCTTGTTGGTATCTTCCCCCAAGAGTGATTGTGTTATTTCTCCCTTCAACACACACTTAACGATATTGAGTAAGTTTCAAATACTTAAGGCTTACATTTACTGTATATACTCTCCAGCTCAATTTTTTTGTTATATACAAAAAGGTACGTTGCTTGCTTTTTGTTTGCATTAAAAGTTCGCAAATAGAGTCTAAGACGACAATCAGTTGCTGAAATGGAAAACAAACAATTATTTCTTAAAAAAGAAAGGGGGCAATGTTTACATTTCTAATAAACCCATTTGTGTTTATTTATGGCATGTTATATTTGTTCAGTAAATACTTTAATTTTGTTTGTAAAACTCACAATGCTTGATACTGACACCCAAAGCACAGACTTTGGCCAAAACAAACAAACAAACAAACAAAGAGACTTTGGCAAAGATGTACTTTAATTTTAAACATCTGTGCGTTAGGTAGCCATAGTATATCTCAAAATGGGGTCTCCATGAAGCCTAGACTAGAACTTAGTATGTGGTTGGTTTTCAAACATCCAGTTTTCCCTCCTGCTTGACATTGCAAAAAATACAGGGATGTGCAGACACTTGATTGGTCATAATATTGCTCCAGGAGGAGATCCTTCTCAGCCATTGTGCCTACCCTTTTTTGTCCTCTGGAGTGAGGTCGGCTTCAACCATCCTGATCTTCCAAAAGAGGTTAAAAATCCGGCTCTGTCAGTCGGCTTGGGGCTTCAATGGAGGGGTTTCACATTGGGGGTGGTTGATAGATCAACAACAGATCCCAGCTCTCTCCCTCCCTCCCTCCCATCCTACTCCAGCCCTTCCCATCTTTTAATTAGTGTACTGCATTTGGATCTTCACCGTATTTTGTTTATGTCTTTTAGCTTTCGTATAGTTTTATCTTTTTAAGATTGCAATCCATCCAGAGTTACCCTGTGATGAGATGGGGGCTAATCAATTTTAAAAATAAATAAATAATGATGGAACGGCCCCGTCACAGTGTAGGCCTGCGCTGAAGCAAGTTTCCATCCGTTCTGAAACCTTTTACCAATGGGGATTCTCTTAACAGGTTGCCCCATGTCATGTTAAGCATGTTATATACCAGTGATGACATGACATATCAGCTACGTTCTTCTATGTAATTTCAAATCACATGTATCTCTCAGAAGGTCAGGAGAAGTCAAAGCCTAACATTATAAAGTTTCTCAAAGTGTGCTTTGTGCAGAGAAATATTTTTTTACCACTTCCTGACTTCTAGAAATGCCCTGGTTCAAACTTTTCCTTACGGTGGTCTTTATTTCTTCTCCTGCCATCTTTGAAAAAACTGCAAAACCACTTGAAACCTTTCCCCAATCAGTTTCATGTGATAGCTTCTCTTTAATCATTTACATTCTGAGGAAAGTCAAATATTCCATAAGAAGCCAAAGTAATCTAGCTGAATGTATACTGTTTGTGCAGCTGGATATTTTATTTATTTGAAGTATTGAAAGAAGTCTCCTCTGACTTTGCAGGGGAAAAAAAAAGACAGCGAATAAACAGTAAGAAGGGCCAAGTAATCTGAGCCAGAAAGTTGCTTCTTTTAGAGCGAAGCCTTGACAAAATATTTTCCATATTCCAAAAAAGAAGCAGAAAAGCTGAAAAACTTCATAATGTTCTTAACAGTATTGCTGGTTTTTCTTCACGTTGGCTGTTCTTTAAATGGCAGTATTGCAAAAGTGAAGTGATTGTCAGTTCTGTTCTATTTCATTCATAATATTCTCCTTTGGACAGCCATAATAAACACATGACATTTAAATAAGTTATTTTTCTCCTTTGGGTGGTGGTGGTCATGTTCTCTTACGACTATTGCCTTGCAATGTTTGAGTAACCACCTCATAGGGGTCTCTGGAAGGACTCACTGGAGAAGAGCCTAATACTGGGAAAGATTGAGTGCAAGAGAAGAAGGGGACGACAGAGAATGAGGTGGCTGGATGGAGTCACTGAAGCAGTAGGCGTGAGCTTAAAGGGACTCCAGAAGATGGTAGAGGACAGGAAGGTCTGGAGGAACGTTGTCCATGGGGTCACGATGGGTCGGACACGACTTCGCAACTAACAACAACAACAAGGGGTCTCAGTATGGCCTTTAAGGATTTTCTTGATGTTCCTCAGAGACACTTTGACTATTATTGTGAAAACTGTGAGCATGAAAGCTCATGTAAGACCAGGAAAGCCACCAGAAACTCTGGCCTGACTAAATATTCCAGCAATAGGTTACCAATGTTGACTTCCCAACTGAATTCCTAGGTTGCTTAGGGCTAATATAATAATACAAATTTATCTGTCCCACTTTTTATTTAATTATTATGGAAATAAAGCTGGAGAAACAAAGAGAAAAAACTACTATGTTTGAATGTTGCGTTTATACCTTTACTGTTCAGTATATTTATTTCTCTGGAGATTTTTGTCAATGAAGGAGAGGGAGGCACCATGCAAAATTTTATTTCCTGTTTGCAGAGGCCAGTAGATATGATAAATCATATCAATATCTGCCTGGTATCAGAATGATAAATATAAAAAGCATAGCCATGTTCCATCTATAATTTTAGTGACACCATATTTTTGCAGTCCCTTAATACCAATATTGATATGATCAACTCTTCTCTGTCTGTCCAAAATCCATATTACAGTACTTGAAGAATTATATTAATTGGAGAAACATTATTTCTATAGCTGCTACTTGAGAGGAATTATAATATTGGAAAAAGCTCTCCCAGAAAAAAAAGATAAATATAAGCTCTTGGATGATAAAAGACATTTCAAATAGGCCATTTTTGATGCGTAGAAAGACTTGTTCATGTAGAAAATGAAATTTTTGTTATTCTGCATGTACAAAGTTTGCCTGAGAAGAACTGTTGGTTTTTGAAGCAAAACCTTCCAGATGGAGTCCTTATTCTCCCTTATTGCAAGGGAGAGGACGGGAGGGGAGAGGAGAGGAAAGGAACAAAGTCAGTAAAGTCAATTGACAGCTTCGCTTACTAATAGCATCTCAGCTCAGGTGAGGAGAAATTTGTGAAGAATTTGGGGGAAAAAATAATCAAAGAGACTCCACCTTAATGATACTTAATTGTGTAGTTCTAGTTTTCTTGATCTTGTTATTATTGAGTTGTTAATCAGCTCTTTTGTTTTCATTTCTCTGGACTAATCACTATCTCTGAGAATTTATATAAAGTGATTGGTCTGTGGCAATAGTTCTCAGCTACATGTGTCACAGATGGACTCAGTAATAACCTGTGTTGGAGTTTGTAAATCTCTGAATTTACAAACATTTTCAGTGATTTACAAACCGCAATACTATTTGTGGAAATAAGGCAGTATTTCTTTCTACCCTGCGGGACCTAGGTTTTGACAGGGATTGGTGGGAATTAAAATATATAAAGCTAAGATCCATTGGTTTATGGCATGCCGTAAACAATGACACATTTCTTTGTTTTCTTAAAGGTAAGATGGCATTGTTATAACGTTTAATAATTTTCTAATTCCAATGGTGGCTGCTTGTCGTCATTATTATTATTAGTCCAGAGAAAACATTATTTTGAACATCCAGAGAAGATAGTACCAGGCTCATTCTATAAGTAACAACGTTCACAGGGATTAAAAATGGCACATATTCACTGCTACTTGTTTGAAAGCCAAGGTTGGCTCCTGAACCGATATGCTGTCTGGTATGTGATAAGTAAAACAGCTTTTAGTTTGGACAAAACTCAACTTTGTAATCTGTCAGTCTTGATTAAGTTAGGAAAGTGTTGGAGCAAATAATTATGTGTGCATGGTACCAAATAATAAACAAGATAGCTTCATATATTTCAATTTATAGAACCCTCATTGAGACACATATGTGCCTGAATGTTTTTGAGCGTTACTTAATTTTGAAATTAGTCCTTGCTGCCGACATTCCTCCATTCCCTCCCCCTTTTCCCACTTTCTTTTTCTTTTTTCTTTTTTTTAAAAAAGAGTGATATTTCCTTTGTGGTCTTGGGAGACTTGTACCGCTCTGCCAGCTTCAATAGCTGGCCATGTTTCAGTGCCGAATGTCAAGAGTAAATAGATGAAAGTGTGTGTTATATTTTTACTTTGTTGTCAGATGCTATTGGTTTGTCATTTTCTGAGGGTTGTATTTATCGCAACCAACGCTTTTACCACCACAGCTCAGCTGTACAACTTTTTATCAAAACTATTCTCTCGAGGTCGAGTAAATGAATTATCAACTTTATCCCCTGTTATCCATCGAAAAGATTTTTGCTGCTGACACTTCGGAGCAAAGCATTTATTCTTTTGTTGGTTTGCAGTAGAACAAAAGCCACCAGATCATAATGTTAGCTGTCATTTTCAGAAGGCAGAGTCTGCTGAGCTTAGGACTGGGAGGAAGACTAGAAAATAATATACCACATGGGACTCGGCATTTAATATCCTGCTGCTTGCAAAGCCATGGCAAATTAAATTATAATTAATTATTAAATTATGAACTGGTCAGGGCAGACTGAATTTTAAAGCTGAGATCACTCACTTCCATGTTTTATGTTAGGAGATCTGTGTTTATATACTCACACAGGCTGATATGCTTAAAATGTGTTCAGAAACACTGCTTCCTTGTGTTATGCATAGTTTGTTGAACCAAGGTTGAGTACTTCTCATTAGAAAGAGATTTGGCAGGTTACTGCTAGTAGGGCCGCCAAAGTGTTTTAAACCTTCTGTCAAAGCAAGAATATACACAAAAAGTTTAAAAGTAGTTAATGAGCAAGTGCCAAATTCTTCTGAAGGTGTTATTAGTTGTAGAGTGTTCCATAGGACTTTTTGTTGCTGTCAAGAAATCCACAACTGTAAGTTTTTATCAGGTATGGTACTTGGAGTCTTAGGACACCATTAACACCCAACCACATTATTGTTGAATG
Organism: Protobothrops mucrosquamatus; assembly: GCF_001527695.2. Taxonomy (NCBI): domain Eukaryota; kingdom Metazoa; phylum Chordata; class Lepidosauria; order Squamata; family Viperidae; genus Protobothrops; species Protobothrops mucrosquamatus. Next base: position 284,449 of record NW_015386625.1, on the reverse strand, counting down.
TTGATTTTGTATATTTCAACATACTAATTGAGATGGGCAACTATAGAAATTGAATGAATGAATTAATTAATTAATGAATTAATATTTCACCACAAAAGAATGTGCATTATATCAGCAAATGAAGTTGGGGAGAATGCAATTTTTCGTACAGTAGAATTAATATATATATAAATAATTCTGTTGTACCAAAAATTCTATTGTACCAAAAAACACCATGACTATAGTCACCAAAGCACCTGCTGCAATAACAACAAAGGTAATAGGATCTTGCTCAAATTGTCACCTGCACACATAGACACGTGTGTGTGTGTGTGTGTGTGTGTGTGTGTGTGTGTGTGTGTGTGTGAAATAATAAAGCTAAGGCAAGTTTATTTCAAACATCTTATTCAGCTTACCAAGATTTATGTCTGCTTAACTATGAGAATATGTATTCCTGTTTAACATTTGCATTTTTGGCTTCATGATTATGAATTATGAACTGTAGACTCTTTTAATTCTGTGTTTCTATTAAGGGAATCTGCAAATTTCCCTTCCTATTTTTAATCATTAGGACCCAGTACTGGCGCAAGCTCCACAAACAGTACCTCCAGCCCCTCTTAAGCCAGGATGATTGCACAGTTTCAAAACTTTTCCAACAGCTGATATAGCCTGGATCCCAAAGAAGGATCCTCCATAGACCATTTTTTGGCATTTTGCTGCAATTAAACTCCTCTGGTTTTAGTCCTCAGGCAATTTAGTACCTTTTTACATATGCACATTCTGAACTTTTGACCAGGGCTTGATACTCGTATATTAAAGAGCAGCTTTTGAGAACAGGCTTAACAAGTTCCTTAGAGTATTACATTCTCAGCCTGTTGTGGGAAAGGTAATTTAACCAACTTGCAGAGGCCATTCCGCATCTTTCTTACGATTCTCTCTCTCTCTCTCTCTCTCTCTCTCTCTCTCTCTCTCTCTCTCTCTCTCTCTCT
>NW_015386625.1:263209-283267 GCF_001527695.2 Protobothrops mucrosquamatus | reverse complement strand
CCTCAGTGTCTCCTGATGACAGCCACTGCGCTAAGGACTCAGCGAAGCGGAAACCTGGAGATCAGAGGTCCATTCTGAAGTCTTCCCTCAGCTGATGCAGGAGCAGATGAGCTGCCAACAATGGCTAATAGAGTCATAATTGGCGACCAGAACTGGAAAAGCACAATGACATCTCAATACAAACTGGTGTGTACTAAATCCACTGCCAGCTGGTGTTCAACACAGAGTCATGTGTGTTCTCCAAATTTCAATTCCAAGCAATTAGGTAATGTCTTTAGATAGTTATTGGGCAGCTGTTAGAAGGAGCAGGGTGGAAGCTAGTGGAGGGAAAAGAATCACAGGCTCATCAAAACACATCCACTGTAAATTGACATTAATGTGCTGTCTGTAGACTTAGCTGAGCATGTAACTTGTGAGCGTTAACTCTGAAGTCATGCGGTAGAAAGTTGGGACATATTGTTTTAAATAGCCAGAGTTTGTGCGTGTGTTTGTGTATACACATATAGACACATCATATTTATTTATTCTTTATTTCATTAAGGGATCATAGATTGTTGAAGTTATGAGTAGGAGGATCCTTATTTGCCTTGCTAAAGTGAGCTATAAATAGTAATAAAATTATAATTATGCTATTGCAGGTTATTATTTCTCTGGGTTGCTAAAGCTTGTGTCAGAAGATTCTGTTCCACAAATTAACTACAGATCCGCTTTCTTTAGGAATAGAACTTGGAACAACAGAAAGACAGGGCATGGCAAATATTAAAATGGTAGATAATGAAATAGAGATGCTTCTTCGTCACTTAATTAACAAATATATATCCTCTGCTCTGATAGTTCTTAGAGAAGAATTACAGAAATATTTTAATCATTGTTAGCTGCCTTAAAAACTGCTTTGAGTAGGAAGATTGGATATAAATCAAATACACAGTGATGTAGTACGGTGTAGCAGCTAGAAAGCTGTAACATGTCCTAATCTTAACAATATGTTTTGTGCAACTTGCTTGTTTTATACATAAACTTGAAAGAAATTAAAACAATTCATTGGATGTTAAAAGCCTATTAGTGTGGCATATGCTGGATTCTAAGGTAGCTTAGAATGTGTGTTAATACTAACTGGTTCTATATTCTTAGGTGAGGCAGCATTTGCTTTGAAAACCTTCTGTTCAAGATTTTCCAGTGCCACTTGATTACGTTAAGAGAGGAGGGGGCAAAAGAAGACTTGATCCCAGGAATCTGGAAGTTGAGTCATGGCGACTGGGGTTTCAACCTGAAGAGGTTACTTGGATAAGCAGTGAAACATTTTGAACCAACAAGAGAAGAATTCCAGTTGTCATGACTCAACTTGCAGACAGCTCTATATGGATGACTAACAATCTTCATTGACATGTGATCCAAGGATGTTCATGGCTATATAAAAGCTAGCTCAAGCATGGGACACTTTGTGGGGATTGTAGGAATAAGAACATCAAAATGGTTACCACAGAGGGGAGAGGTTCTTCCTTCACAAAGCATCTGGTGTGATAGAAGGTACCGTATTTATTGGCGTATAACACGCACAGGCGTATAACACGCACCTTCATTTTAAGGGAAATTTCAGGAAAAAAACTTAAAGGTGGGGCCGGGCGGCGGAGAGCTTGGCGGCAGCGGCAGCAGGANCCTCAGTGTCTCCTGATGACAGCCACTGCGCTAAGGACTCAGCGAAGCGGAAACCTGGAGATCAGAGGTCCATTCTGAAGTCTTCCCTCAGCTGATGCAGGAGCAGATGAGCTGCCAACAATGGCTAATAGAGTCATAATTGGCGACCAGAACTGGAAAAGCACAATGACATCTCAATACAAACTGGTGTGTACTAAATTCACTGCCAGCTGGTGTTCAACACAGAGTCATGTGTGTTCTCCAAATTTCAATTCCAAGCAATTAGGTAATGTCTTTAGATAGTTATTGGGCAGCTGTTAGAAGGAGCAGGGTGGAAGCTAGTGGAGGGAAAAGAATCACAGGCTCATCAAAACACATCCACTGTAAATTGACATTAATGTGCTGTCTGTAGACTTAGCTGAGCATGTAACTTGTGAGCGTTAACTCTGAAGTCATGCGGTAGAAAGTTGGGACATATTGTTTTAAATAGCCAGAGTTTGTGCGTGTGTTTGTGTATACACATATAGACACATCATATTTATTTATTCTTTATTTCATTAAGGGATCATAGATTTTTGAAGTTATGAGTAGGAGGATCCTTATTTCCCTTGCTAAAGTGAGCTATAAATAGTAATAAAATTATAATTATGCTATTGCAGGTTATTATTTCTCTGGGTTGCTAAAGCTTGTGTCAGAAGGTTCTGTTCCACAAATTAACTACAGATCCGCTTTCTTTAGGAATAGAACTTGGAACAACAGAAAGACAGGGCATGGCAAATATTAAAATGGTAGATAATGAAATAGAGATGCTTCTTCGTCACTTAATTAACAAATATGTATCCTCTGCTCTGATAGTTCTTAGAGAAGAATTACAGAAAAATTTTAATCATTGTTCGCTGCCTTGAAAACTGCTTTGAGTAAGAAGATTGGATATAAATCAAATACATAGTGATGTAGTACGGTGTAGCAGCTAGAAAGCTGTAACATCTCCTAGTCTTAATACGTTTTGTGCAACTTGCTTGTTTTATACATAAACTTGCAAGAAATTAAAACAATTCATTGGATGTTAAAAGCCTATTAGTGTGGCATATGCTGGATTCTAAGGTAGCTTCTGTGTTAATACTAACTGGTTCTGTATTCTTAGGTGAGGCAGCATTTGCTTTGAAAACCTTCTGTTCAAGATTTTCCAGTGCCACTTGATTACGTTACGAGAGGAGGGGGCAAAAGAAGACTTGATCCCAGGAATCTGGAAGTTGAGTCATGGCAACTGGGGTTTCAACCTGAAGAGGTTACTTGGATAAGCAGTGAAACATTTTGAACCAACAAGAGAAGAAATCCAGTTGTCATGACTCAACTTGCAGACAGCTCTATATGGATGACTAACAATCTTCATTGACATGTGATCCAAGGATGTTCATGGCTATATAAAAGCTAGCTCAAGCATGGGACACTTTGTGGGGATTGTAGGCATAAGAACATCAAAATGGTTACCACCATTTTGATGTTGAGGGGAGAGGTTCTTCCTTCACAAAGCATCTGGTGTGATAGAAGGTAAATTGATGAGGTAGGTTCCTTCTCCCTCAAAAACTCAAGAATGTTTTTAGCCATTTATCACTTTTACGCCCATCTCACCCCTTTCTTGGCCCAGGCATGTAGACAAACGTCCAAGCAAAATCTTCAATCTCATTGTTATTTATTTGATTTCCATTGCAATATTCTAAGTAGGGTTCCAAACCACATGAAGGATTTTAATCATATTCAGTCTGTTTGTTGTTACTCCTGCCTACAAACTTTTATCATAGATATGGGAATCTGGAACAAATTGCAGGATCCTGACTCTCCTCTAAACATTCTTTCTGAAAGGCCTGATGAAAGCCTTAGTGTGGAAATAGTGTGTGTATGTGTTTTCCTTTCATCTCCTTTTGTTAACGCACCATTATAACAGATTACCGAAATAAAACAGATGCTTGTGTTCATACTTTCCAGTTCTCTGCAGGCAACAGTGTGCAATTTGGACTCTTGTCATCGTTCTGAAATAGTCTGATATAAAATCTCCCAGTATGCTTAATGTGTTTCAACATCTTTTGTGGGTTTTCGTTCAAAAGGGATGTTTTGGAATTGACTTTGTCTGAAAAAGCAAGATAGAAAAGTGATATTTTTCCCCCCTTCATCTTCATAACGCAGAAAGCCCAGTACCCTTTAAAGCTTCACTCCATGAAGTTATATAGAAAAAGAAACACAGGGAAATGAACAGATAGAGTGGTAACATTTTATTTCTAGATTTCTACCAATTGTAACAGCTCATCTGGGGAATATCACAAACATGGAAACTTATTGAAAGAGGCAGTCAGGAGCGGGGAAGAGATTCCCTGTGGATGCAAAAATATCAGCGTTAAAAAGATGGCTGAGTTAAAACACCTCTCAACATCTCTAAGGATGCAGAGAGGGCCTCTGGACAGGCGAGTCCCTTGTCTGCAACTTAAATGGAAAACCGTCTATTGAGGAACAGTTCAACAATTTAATCTGTGCTCTCTCTGAATTTACAGGAGTCAGAAAACACACACCAAGAAAATTCTGCAAATTATTACATGTAGGATACCTCTGTTGCTCGGATTTCTTTGTTCTTATTCCCTACCCCATTCTTCTCCCAAACTTTTTCCTCTTATTCTTTTCTAATGAGAAAACCAGCATTTGCCACTTTTGTAAATGTCACAACGTGCCATTAGATTAAAAATAAATAAATCTTAAACTGTCTTAGAAAAGGCTACTAGAAAGAAAGCCATCTGCCTAAATGTAAGTTTAAGCAAAGTTTCTAACTTTCTGAAATTGACATTTTTCTCTAATGCAAGCTCATTATAGCATTGTCTGCCTCACTTCCATTTTGTCATCTTAAAAAAAAAAGAAGCCTCTGATGACACTAAACCTTTTAGCCCATAGATCATTTCACAGGAAAACTCTGTAACTGTCTTATTGTAGATGATGTGAGTCAGAGCTCATCCAGATCAATTAAAAACCCAACTGGAATTTAGCCAAGTACTTTTTTTTTTAATCTTCTTAATAAATAACCAGAGTTAAAAACGTGTAGTTTATTCATACTATGGGAAGATGGCACTATGCCTTAAATGTTTACATACTCATATATTGTATGATTTAAGAATGCCTCCACTTCCTTTTTACTGCTTTAGTTTAGAAAAGACATGAAGAAGAAGAAGAAAAATTAAATACCAAGAACAAAAAATAAAGAGAGCATATCCCCCTCAATAGTATAGTAATACAGTATAGATATAGTATACTACAGTGGTGGCGAACCTATGGCACGGGTGCCAGAGGCGGCACTCAGACCCCTCTCTGTGGGCACACGCGCCGTCGCCCCAGTCCTAGGCCTTCAGCTGGGTTTTATAAAACCTTTTTGCTTTAGGCCTCCGCTGCCGTGTGCAAAAAAAAAAAAAGGCTCAATCAGTCAATTTCAACTTCTCGAGGGAAAAAAAAAGATCTTGCAAAATTGGAATTGATTGATTGAACTTTTTAGTCTAATCCAGTCTGCCGTTACCACCCTGCAGCCACGCCCACCCAATGGGCCACACCCAGCCAATGCGCCACACCCACCTGGCACTCGACAATGCATAAGTGGGTTTTGGGTTGCAGTTTGGGCACTCAGTCTCTAAAAGGTTCGCCATCACTGGTATACTATATAGATACAGTAATATAGATATAGATTGATAAATATAGATGGGAAAAATGAAGAGACAGAGATAGAAAGATAGATATAAATACTGATATAGATTGATAGATAGAGATAGAGAAAAACATACAAGTTTTCAAATAAATACTAATAAGTCTTTCATTGTCTGTCTGTCTGTCTATCTCTATCTTTCAATCATGGCCTTAGAGATTGCCTGAATAAGGACTTGCAATTTTCTTTGGGAAAAGAATGAATGGAAGATGTCCTTGTTACAAGTTCAGGAACAGCAGGACAATTCAATTGCTAAATTACCACTTAATACTCTCTCAGTGAACAGTAGCAAGTCTTGGAATTTATATACTCCTCATGTGATACAGTCATAAAATGATTGCGAATACCCAGTTTTATTTTTAAACTTAGGACACCTTCTGTTTCCACTGGAACTCGGAAATTCAATTTACAGTAGTTGGAGAAGTTTGGAAATCAAGCCTGGATCTTAAATCACATTTGATCTTGTTTCTCTGATCAGTCACAGATTCACAAATCTGATTTAAGCCATTTTGTTAAGGCACGGTTTGTAGAAAAAGTCATACTGGCTAGCTTCAAACTTAGAGCAATGTCCAAATTGTGGTTGATGAATGGATTCATGTTGCTGCCAACAGAAAACAAATAAAGTACCTTTACAGTTTGGTGCATAGCGCTGTGCAGGCCAAGAGGATATGTGAAGGCAAACTTATTGGTTTTGTACATAACTCTAAATAATAGTTTACCATCATATCCAAAAAGGTCACATGCCATCTAAAAATAATTTGCATGGTTAGAACTTTCATAACCCTTTCAATACCTTTAAGTAAATTTAATGCATATCTTGGTTGTACTTGAAATAAATACTGATGCATTATCATTGGTCAAGGAAGAAGACTAATGTTCCTTGACCATGCCTATTGACCAGTATATATTCGTGTACATGGTAAATAATTTATTCTTTGAGAAAAATCTATGTGCATTATACCCTTTGATCTCATCATGAATTTCAAAGCCAACGGTTCCATTTCGTTTCTTTTTTTTTTAATTTTCAAAAGAGGGCAGAAAGGAAAATCATTTTACAACTTTTTTTTAAAAAAAGTGGGACACACTTCTCTATAACACTCATCCATGCTAATGAGACTACGTTAATACATTTTTTAATCAAGGGAAACTTATTGTACTCTGCAGGTGAAAAGTATATGAATACAAGACTTAATGCACCTAGTAGATTAAAAGAGAAATTAAAGACTTGAGACTGAGAAAAGATCAAAGGCTGTCTTTTCATTGTTCTTTTTATTGTTTATTGACTTCAAAAAGACTTCTTAGTTTAAGCTGACTTTAATATCTTTTGAGTGCTCTTTTGTAAAATGACTTTGAAAACTCACGGATAACGTCTTCATTAAGTGGAGAAAAACCTTGGTGAATATATAACTGTAACTTTGCTTTCATTATAAGGGAAAGAAAGAACACTCTGCTTAATTATGATCTGTTTTTCTTTGTTTTTAATTTTATGAACATTTTGGGGAGGGGTGGAAATTCCTGCTGATTACAAAAGTACTGATTCCCAAATGTGTTAGTTTTCCACAGACATTTATAACAAGTTGGACTTTCATTCTGTATTCATTAATAATTTTGAGGACATGAGAATTACCTTGCTGAATCAAACAATTGGATCTGCAAATCTGTTCTCACCAGTTCCTAGCTAGGTGTTAAAAGCAAGACTATGCATATGGCTGAATCAATTAATGTCTCCACAAATTGGAATTCAGGAATATATCTGCTTTTAATTGTGGAAGTTTTCCATGGTGGAGAAGTTGTGAAGTCATCCTTTTTAGTTAATATAGTATTTTGCAGGAATGTTCTGACTTAACAGACATCATTGAATCCTGTGTTCATTTAGAGTTGATCCCCATTGTTGTTCTCCCAGCAATGCAGATGTGAATTCAGAATAAATAATAGCAGGATTAGACTTCAAGACATGAAAAATCCAGTTTCCATATATTTGAGAAAATTTGGATGTCTGAACAGTGTAAGACAAAAAAAAAAATGTTGCAATTGTTTCTTAATTCACTGCAGTTCCTACAGTGGAAATTACTTAGGGTATTTTCTGTTACTGAGTAATGCAGAGGGAGATATATTTAGATATCTAAGGAACACTGCTCTGCTTGGTGTCTGCACCTGCCCAACCTTGGAAGACCTTGAGAAGTTTAACCAAGTTTGACTTTGGTTGGCACTTGACCAATAACCTAGACATAGGAGGCTGAAAAAAAAAGCATCCTGGAAGAACGGATGCTGCTGTAGTAAAACATCAGTGTGCCCCTGAAGTCACCAAGAGTTGAACTTGACTTGAAGGAGACTTGAAGGGGCACCTGCCAATTGTTTTTTTAAAAAAAAAACCTGGGAGGGGAGAACTACTGAGGTGATCACCTGTGTCAGAACAGCATTTTATTTCCATGCCACCTGCTGCAATTAAAAATGAAACCGCCAAGCAACTAAGATGGTGATTTTATCTACCAGCTGATATTATAATTAATGACTGTAGAGCCCCTATTATGTGTACTTCCAAGACATCAAGTGGAAAGCTGTTGTCATGCTTTAAATAATGAAAAAAAGTTTTCAATCTTGATAAATAGCTCAGTTGGATGCAGTTTTAAAAAGTTGAGAGCATATGCTTCTATCATCAGGAACTACGACTGTAGTTACCTTTCTCTGTGTCTCTTCAGAAGCATTTAAAAGTTTTGGATTCTGGATTCTTTAGGATTTTTTTCCCCAACCCAAAATGCCAACATAATTGCCCAGGGTGGTAGGGAATTATTTCTAGTTGGGGAAATTCAATATGAGAATGTAATGAAGTATGACTGATTACTGTATCTTTTTTTTAAATTTACTTTTTTAGAATTTTTTTTTAGAAGGCAGTAGGAAATATCTCCCTTTTTTTTTTCAATGACCGAGAATTTAACAAAACGGTTTTGAAATTTAGATATGTGAAGTGAAAGAGCAGCAAGAAAACTAAATGGGAAAGAGTTTATGGCTAAGTTTTCATTTTGCTTTGATGTATTTTTGAAATTGTGTTTTTGTGCTTCTTCAGTGACTGATGCAGAAGCAATTTATTTCTTGGTTAATATACTTTCTGGATTTGTTTAATTTTGTTAGACAGCTTGATGCCATCTGCGAATGTCTGATTATTTGATTGTGGGCTTATATCATACAGGTAGGAAAATGCTTTAATAAGTGTGGGGAAAACATTCATTTATAACTTATCACGTTTCTTCTTTCTTGTAGCTTTTCTATGCATGGAAAATTGCCTAGATTGTCTCAGTTGCAGTAAATAATGTAGTATGCCATTTCAACCATTTTGTACTTTCCAAAGCCAAATGACTGGGAAGCTTTTAGAAGGCACGATTTTCCAGTGATGACTTAAAATATCTCTTTCAGAAATGTGAAGTTTTAAAACAGAATTGGTATCCACAAAAAGGCTAGCGAAGTGCACCGATCTAAATAGTAATGTTAGTTCAGGCAATTAAAATCCTAAACAAATCAAATCTAGCAGAAGTTTTTCACTGCTACTGTATTCCTTCAGATTTTGAGAACTATCTATCTATCTATCTATCTATCTATCTATCTATCTATCTATCTATCTATCTATCTATCTATCTATCTATCTATCTATCTATCTATCCATCCATCCATCCATCCATCCATCCATCCATCCATCCATCCATCCATCCATCCATCCATCCATCCATTCCCAGATGGTAGGGGGTAATATGCTGACACTGTAAGCTTAGAGAGGGCTATAAAGCACTATGAAGTGTCATATAAGTCTATTTTCTCTGTCTGTCTGTCCGTCCGTCCATCCATCCATCCATCCATCCATCCCCAGACGGTAGGGGGCAATATGCTGACTCTGTAAGCTTAGAGAGGGCTGTAAAGCATTATGAAGCGGTATATAAATCTAAGTGTATTTGCTCTAGCTAGCTAGCTCCATCCATCCTCGGTCTATCTATCTTTTATCTCCATTCCAGTTAGCCTGGACATAAAAAAGTGTCCTGGAAGAAATAAAGGACAAAGCCCTACCATATTAAGACAATTGCATGCTTGTGTCCCTTTAACTCATCAGAAGCTCAAAAGAGATTGCTGCTAGTAACTAAGGGCTAGACCGGGGTGTGTGTGTGTGTGTGTGTGTGTGTGTGTGTGTGTGTGTGTGTGTCATTGAGCAACATGCTCAAATAATGTCCTTGTGGATTTGTTATTCTTGTTGGTAGATGGTGCTTTTGCGTGCCTTGTATTTTCCCACGTTTTTCTTGTGGTTGTTCTGTTGCTGAATTGCCTCTTTGAAGTTTAAATAAACCACTTATTCTTTACATAAAATCTTGAATTGCGGCTTGATTGTCTTGGGCACTCCAGAGTAAAAAGGCCCACTTGAAAACCCAAAATGCAAGCATAGATATTCCGTGGCACATTTTAACAATCTAAATATTGCTCTTAGTCTAATCAAAGCAGCAAGAGTAGTCGCAGCAGTTGATGGACTATTTTTCAAATTGATTTCAAAAATGTATTTAAGGGGATGATCTTCTACTCTAGATTACCTATTGATTTTTAATATGAAAAGCTCATTATATAAGCAGTAACTGCATATAAAAACCTAGCAAACCTTTGCATAAATCCTTTAATTGAATTTCCAGAGCCTGTGGTTCTACTTTTTTTTAATTAAATCTATTTCTTTTTTTAAGTGTTGCTGTGTAATTTGCATGCTGTGAAGTGGCCTTGTCCCAGATAAAGTACCATTGATCCTTATTAAACCTCACCTCTGGGCTTGCTGAAAACTAACTGGAAAAAAATTAAAAGTGTTCATATTGCAATGCACTTATGCTTCTGTGATAGGATTACAGGGAGAGGAGAAAAAATAAAACAAAAAACTAATTTCTAAGGCAGAATTTACAATGCAAGATTTTTAATTTTTTTCCAGCATGATAATTAATACAAAAGTCATAATTCTAAATATAAATAACATTTTAGTTTGCAGCGGTAATTAAGAAAGACAATTCATTTTTTAAAATAAAAAACCCACTATGTTATAAATTGTTAATCTGTTTGTGTTTAAATTGGACTGATGGTGGCTTTAATTTACCAGATTAAACACTGAAATTAGAAGATGTATGTCAGAGTACATACATTTATGTGTAGGTATGTAAGGTGGTAATTAACATATTTTTTATCAAGGTTATTTACAAATTTTGTACTAATGATTTATGGATTGCAGTTACCATGGGAGTGAAAAGTAGAAAGGAGGAATGTGGTATTTTCCTCCCATTCTCATTTATGTAATACAAAGCATTTGTTATTTTAAAGCAATAAAATCCCCTAAAGAAATATTCATAATCAATACGAACACAAAATATGGAATATATTAACCGAGTTTTAACAATGCTCATAGCATAGCACAGCAAGTTATGTATAGTTTAAAGTGTAATCAGTTTTGAAGTTGCTTATATAAATGATAAATAGAAGCAGTATTATTTTTAGTAAAGGCTGTAACAAAAACAATACCAGGTTTACGGCCTTTTTGGTTTCTTTTTATAGTTCATTAATGTAAAAACAAACAGCACATGTGCACAGTCCATAGATCCATCTTCTTGGGCAGCTTAAACTTCCCTTAAATGATCATTTTAAAATGTAAATAGCATGTTCGTTTTGCAGGCTTGCTACTTTCTACGAATACATTTGATTCCACTGAATCAGGAATTGTCATATAAAACTCTTATTATTAGTCGCCTGGTCCTATTGATCAAATTTTTTATGAGATGTGCAGTTGTCATTGTCACTTTATCTATTTTTCTCTCTCTGCTTTGTACTAGTTTTACTTATACTACATACATACATACATACATACATACATACATACATACATACATACATACATACATACATAGAGAGAGAGAGAGAGAGAGAGAGAGAGAGAGAGATTGATTGATTCAGAAATCTGTAAAGGAGGAATAATTGAAATCATTGCATTGTGTGTGTGTGTGTGTCTGCATAACTTTTGTTAAATAATTTTTCAAAGAATAAAAAGTGATACAAACAAGAAAACAGGAAAACAGAAAAAGTTATAAGAGGCTTCTAATCTTCTTAACAACAGAACATAGAACATAGAATATATAACAGGTATAAGTACATTTATATTTTACCCTATTTCTTTAAGGTTACAACATAATTTCCTCTTTTCTATATTCTACCCTTTCAAACCCATAAATCACAAGTTCATTTTTTCTGGGTTCAGCAGAAAGGCCATGAGGGCTTTTCACTCTCTAATGAATGTCGTTATTGTCTTTTCTCTAATCAAACAAGTCAATTTTGCCATCTCCGCTAATTCTGTCATCTTCGCCAGCCTTTCCTCCGTTGTGGGTATTTCTGAGTGTTTCCATTTTGTGCATGTAACGATCATGCAGCAATTCTCACATATAAAAAACAATCTTCCATAACTATTTTCTAATTATCTATCCCTTAGTCCCAATAAGAAGAGTTCTGGTATTCAACTGATATTAATCTTTAAAATTGTGTTGTGTATTTTGATTGATGCGCTGATGCATTGTTTGGTGATGCCATAAAGCCTCTTCCAGAAGTGCTATTGATGGAGGTCTTAAAACCACACTTTTCTTAAAAGTAACTCGGTTTCTGGATAATGGATGCTTTTGTGAAACACTTCATATATTGTGAAACAAGTCATATATTTCAGCATAAGAGTCTCTTCCAGATTAGAGGGTACAAGTAACCAATGAATTGTGGTTCCTGCATAAAAGAATTAGTTATACCTGAGTGTTTTGTTCTATCTAATCTCCCTCTGATGAGTTCCCATGCATTGCTTCTGGTTGCATCCTCCAGGTGCTATGGAGAATAAATTGATGCCTTTTTTCCTGATCTTGCTTTCAAGAATCAAAGTAGGTTCCAAGCCATAGATAGGTCTGTGAAAAGGGAAACATCTTCTCTTGATCTTGAGAAGTTTTATTAGTAAAGTTGAGATGCATTTTGCTTCTCCTAAAAAGGGAAACGAAGCAGGTTGTAAAAAGGGGAGACAGCCATGTTATGTTGTATGTCCAAAATTGAGTATGCTCCCTTCTTTGACTCTTCTTACCCCATTACATTTGCCAGGGAGAATCAGAAGAAGACCTTTTACCACCCTTCCTTTTAATATAAGATGCTAGCAAATATTATTAGTGAAATCATATTTACTTATTTGTTAGATATCTATCTTGCCTTAAAGAACACAAGGTGGATTTAATTTTAAATATGCTTTAAACTTAAGTTTAAAGGTTATTTCATTAACTTTGGGCATTGGTGTGCACATTAATGTACTTAGTGTACTTGTAGTGTATTGAAATAATGTTTTTTAATAGAACACGAGGTAGCTTTGATGAGGATTGCCCTTCATTTTGTGCCTCAAACCATATCTCTGAGAGTAGATTGGGCTGAGAGAAAGTAACTGGTTCCAGTATACCCAGTAACTTTTATGACTAGTAATGGAACTGATCCTCGGTCTTCTCATCTTACTTCAAGACCATAATCAGCACTAAGGCATGGGATTTAATTGAACAATCAAAAGGGAGGGAGGGAAAAAGGAAGGAAGGAAGGAAGGAAGGAAGGAAGGAAGGAAGGAAGGAAGGAAAAAAGAAAAAAAGGAAGGAAAAAAGGAAGGATGGATTATCCAGTGAATCCTATTACATGTTTCTAATGGACCTAACATTTCCCCAAATCTTATTTAAGGCCAACTGAGAATTTAGGCCTATGGAAAAAGAGTTGATCCTGGGATAAACCTTTGTTTGAGATGAAATAGTTGCATTTGATCTTCAACTATATCTCTTATAAAAGAATGTTTTCCAAGTGGTAGAGTATAGTTTCCTAACAATCTTTTAGTGAGGGAAGTAAACAACACTGATCTGTGAAGGTGGACAGTAAGATTTATAATATATTTGTGCTAGCAGATTGCCAACACAACCAGCTTCTCCCTGTGGTGCTGTCTGCGTACTTGGAAAATCAATAGGGATTAACCCATGACCCCCTTCACGTACTTATACTGTGGTCTGCACTGCTTACCAATATTTCATTTATTTCACTTAAATGCTGTTGCTTGCTCAATAATAGGTGGCCTGTTCTTTGAAGTTGCTAATATTTAAAATATAGTGATGCTTGGAATTATGATAAAAATATGTCTTTGTGTTGGGATGTGGTAAGGCCAACATATTTACTTAGCATGTTCAATTAATGTAATGACTAAATTTACTAAAACATTTTGGAAATTTCACATTCAGATAAATGCAGGGGCATATCCTATATTAAGGTTCTTAAAATGGGGGTTCACAGACCTTGGGGGTATCCATGGATAAATTTAATGGGGTCTGTGAACTGGGATGGGGGAAGAGTAACAAATTTATTTTCACTAACCTTTAACTGAAATTTACTTTTTCATTCAATAATATATGTAGGCAACAAAGTTATGGCCTCTGAATTCCTTTTTTTTTAAACTTCAAAAATCTCACTATTTAGGATTCCTATACACTAAAAAGGTTAATAAATAATAGACATCTTACCATATTATACATTTGTTAATGTGAAATATTTTGATGCCTGAGGTTGTTAAACATAATTGATTCCTTTGAATTAGTCTAAATCTATGTATTTTATTTTACTCGTTTAAGTACATTTTTCTGTGATGGTGTCCATTGGTTTCAGGACACTCTTAAGGGGTTCCATGACACAAAAAAGCTAAGAACCTCTGCCCTGGATATTTTTCCTCATTTTGTAGTTGAAACTGTTTGATATCACAGCGCTGGTTCCTCCAGAAGAATTTGAGATCATTAGCCATAATATTTTTATTTAAAGCTTGGAATAGTATCCATCGTTACATCTGTAATAGTAGGGAATTCCATATTCCTTCTGAATAATCTGTGGTAGCCAGTGGATTAATGATAGCTCCGGCAATTTTTTAAAAGACAGAAGTTTGGAGACCATGGGATGGTGACATGAACCAAGTAGTTTCCACAGTTCCCTTTGAACATCATCTTTGTCCCCAAACAGTTTTATCAAATATGATAAAACACAAGTGAGAACATATTTTTTAGGTCTATCACGTGGCAGTAGCAGATTCAATAAACCCTCTCCTTAAGCAAGTGGATGTATTTAAGCTATTAAAATAAATAACACAAGTGTGTGAGTGGGTGTGGGTGTGCACACAGACAGAGAAAGAGGGACTACAAAGTGAGCAAGTGAATGAATAAAACACATGGACATTCTTTGATATCTATATCCTTGTGCTTCTTTGGGCAAATAGTAACTTCCTCTCAGCTGTTGTGAAACCACCTCACAACACCTGTTGTTGTAGGTAAAATAGGAGGAGGAAGGTGTGCTGGACAAGTTCTCTGCCTGGAATTATTTATAAAAATAATAAAGGCAGGAAATAAATGAACGCATGTTTTCCTTCCAGAATAGGGAAAAACCATCTGGAGTTTTCAAGGCTAAAGGGTACACCTGGCTTTCTACTGATGCTTGAGGAGCAGCAAAGATCTTTGTGTTCCAAAGAACAAAAGACGTTGCAACTTTTGGGCTAAGACTTTGCAGCCCTGCTTGGTAAACGAATTTCTCTGTTGGGTGAGGGCGAGTGGAATATTCCCCCTAGCATAAGAAATGTTGCATTTGTTTATTCATATTGATTGGTATACTCCTTTTCAATTAATTGGTTCCCAGGGCACTTTGTGAAAATATGAAGAAGTAAACAACTAAGAATAAATCAAATGCCAGGAACAAACTACCTGTAGCAAATAAAAGCAGGAGATTAAAACTGTTCAATTTCAGGGCTTAAGAGGAATGGGGAGAGGATTCTACATGGGTATCAGGCAGAGCTTCATGGGGCTTATCCTGAGGTGACATCTGCCTCCTCTCCTCTGATATAGACTCCTCCAAGTCCCTGAAAGAAGGAGATATATAACTATTGTCTCCCTACAACAGTATGGACAAAGAACATTTTTTCTAAAGAGTAACGGAACTATCCAGTGATAACCAAGGATGACATTCTTTGGAATTATTAAACTGGGATAGTATAAGGTCTTCTGCCTTGAGCAGGTTGTTGGATTAGAAGACCTCCAAAGTCCCCTTCAATCCTATGATTCTATGTTCTGTGAGTTTATTTATTTATTTATTTATTTTATTAAACTTATATGCCGCCCTTCTCCCAACAGGACTCAGGGCGGCTTACAGCATATTAAAATGATACAAACATTATCCCCAATAAAAACCAATTAAGAACAAATATTTACCGCTGTGTTAATTAAAATTCTAATTAAAATTGTCCCTATTTAAAATTCTCCCTAGGCCAGACCCGCTTGCTGAAAAAGCCATGTCTTGAGGGCGCGGCGAAAAGATAGGAGATCCGGAATCGTCCGGATCTCGGGGGGTAGTTCGTTCCAGAGGGTGGGGCACCCACAGAGAAGGCCCTCCCCCTGGGGGTCACCAGCCGACACTGCTTGGCCGACGGCACCCTGAGGAGGCCCGCTCTGTGGGAGCGTACTGGTCTGTGAGAGAAAATCTGTGGCAGAAGGCGGTCTCGGAGATATCCAGGTCCGATGCCATGGAGCGCTTTAAAGGTGGTAACTAACACCTTAAAGCGCACCCNCGGCCGCATTCTGGACCAGTTGAAGCCTCCGGATGCTCCTCACAGGGAGCCCCATGTTAATGCAGAGGGCTCTTTTCAGGGTGCATGGTTGTTTTTTTTTTAAGGAACGTGACTGGATAAAATAAACTTTCCATTCCCTCATCGTATCCAGGTTATTATTTAGGTTTAATTTCAGTTGCTATTTATAACACATGGACACACTTGGTGCCTTCGTGCTGTTAGATAATGTTTAGTTTAGCATAACTTTTTGATCAGTTCCAACTTTTTGTTGTAATGTAAAAGCCACACAATGCAGGGACAAAAGACCTATTTTTTCCATGGCTTCTTGAAAATCTGGAGCGTTGGGATGGCAGAAGGTTCTTTAACATTCTTGCGTTCAAGGAACTCGGGGAGGGGGGACTCAGATTTTAAAAGAGAAATTTCAGAACAAGAAGAACGAAGCAAGGAAAAGCAATATATGTATATGTAGGTCTTTGGTTATTCGGGTTTTCTCCCGCGTAAAATTGGAAGTGTCTTGGCGACGTTTCGACGAAGTCCCATTCGTCATCTTCAGGCTGGTGTTTTCAGCTTCGTGCTTCTAGGAGTAATATATATATACTAGCTTGGGTTGTCAACGCTACAACTTTCCTTCTTGAAAGGAGCTTTTTTGTCAACTTCCCAAACATCCTTTGGACCCGAATGTCTTCAGTTCAACCAATTAGAAGATCTTGTTTTTCAAGTTGTGTGAAATGATGATCTCAGTTTCTGAGCTGGCTTAAGGCTGAAGGACATTTTATACGCCCATGATAAAAGAATATATTGTTGACCTGTTTTCTTTTTTAAAAAAAAAAGTCGTCCCAAAGAACAAAACGTTACTGCAACAATATGTAACAAAAAAGGAAAAGATTAAAAGCTGAAAAATCAGTTATCTAAACAGTGAAAACACAATGATGTTAGTTAAGCAATGTAACAGATATGTAACAGCTGAACATTCAGTAACTTATTACTTGGAGCAAATAATAATTTTCTTAGTTTGAGACCAAAAAAAGGGGGGGAAGCTTTCATTCTTTGTTATGCAAGCACACATATTCTCCAGAGTTTTCTGCAATTTGGTATTGATCCTATTAGCTGTTATTTGGTTTGGACAATGCACTCTGTATAAGGTATAGTTCTGTACCTGGACTCTTGTTTAAATAATGTATTCATAAATTGATTAATCGTTACAGTAAGAGTTATTAGCTGCATTTATATCTGGATGTTACAATTGATGCAGTCTGGTAATCATGCATACTTAAGCAGAAGATGAGTTTCAAATTAAGAATATAACTAAGAATTGTATCAGTAGAGTTTTTGCATTCAGTTTTTGCTTATAATACATATGAAGTCCATTGTTGAATGCAAGAATAGAAATGTTGATTATTAGAAAACATTTGTTCCTGAAAATACCTCAATGACCGGGATTCTGATTCCAGGAAAAGATTCTTTTGCCCAGATTTTTTCCTCAGTTTTCATTGTTTTTTTTAATTTGGGATTCCACACTTTACATTATATGTTATAGGAGGCAAAATATGTAGGTTAATACTTTACACCATTGAGACTGGTTCATACATGTTTAGCCTTTGCTTTTTTCTGAACTCATGATGCAGTTTTGAATTACAGCCACAAACCACTTTTAATGAGCACCTAGTTCGTTTTTGCGGTGTGCTCTGAATTATGATAGATTTAGTTTGTTATGTTCACCTAACACATTTATTGTTTTTATCCCTCCTATTAGACTTATTTTTTTAAAAAAAATATTTTAAGTCTCTATGTAATTTTATTCTGTTGTATTTTTATGCTTTTTCATCTCTTGTATTCCATCATTCTTACGCGGGTTTTTTGATTGTAATAAAGGTTTGATTGATTGATATAGCTATTGCTAAATAGGGAATATCTGCAGATATTATAGTTGCAGTTATTTATTCTATCTGTACTCTTGAGTATTCTCTCCCTCTCCCTCAATCTCCCTCCCTCCTAAAACCAAGAAAGACATGCTGAGCTTCTTGTAAGAAGATTCCTTTATTGTTCCTGACCTATAGACAAAAATCTTGCCAAACTAAACCAATCACTTGCATCATTAAAGTTATACTCGCAAACTAATGGGGAGGAGCTGTCTTGATCCTCTTTCTCTCACACTATCTAAACTTTGCTGTCTCTTGTTCCTCTGTCTGGGAATGCAGCCCCTCCCTCTTGGAATCCAGGCTATAATCCACCTCTCTCCCCTCTTTCCTATTTGATATTTCTAATATATAGGGCAGAAATCTGGAATCAGAATCCAGAACAGTAAGACTTGTTTTCCAAAGCAGGTGGATGTAGCCACGTAGCCTTTCTACTTTCAAGTGACAGAAGACATAAATTGTTACACATTTGGAAACTGAGGATTTGTCTTTAAACAGCAGTTTGGGACAAACTAGGTGAAAGGGTGGGTTTCAGCTAGATAGAGGAATTAGGAGAGACCTCCTGACCTTGCAAGAGTCCAGATCTTGCAATTATCCAAAGAATTGATGGGTTTCCTTCACTTTAAGTCTTCATTCAGAGCCTGGATCGCCATCTGTCAAGAATGCTCGAATTTAGATTGCTACACTGAGCAGAGGGAGAGAGGACTGGCCTGGTCTCTATTGTTCCTCCACCCCCTTTTAATTAGTTCAGTTGATTGATTACTCATTTAGAATTGAATTCCATTCAACTGTTTTCCGGTTTTGGCTTGACTCAAATCACTTTTTGCCATGCTATCTTATTGACCTGTAGTTCTTGGTGAAGGACATCAGTGGAAGACTGATAAGGATAGTTTTTTCCCCTCAAGAAGATTGCCATAGGGGGTGCTTCCAGACTACGACATTGTGATGTTATTAAATGAATCAATAAAGTTGTTCTTTAAGACAGACATACACAATTGACAACCACAGTTGTTACCCCTAGCCTATGAAATGGTTTGTTCAGATCTCTCTTTTATCTTTATGGTTAGAGTAAGAGAGAAGAGGAGGTAAGAAATTTAGGGAGAACAGGACAGCAGGAAAAGAGTGAGGATGGTCCTGCCTAGTTTTTTTTTTTCCTGAAGCCATATCTGTGATCAAGGAGGACTTTCAAGACTCAGCCTTAATTTATAAGCTCATCTCAAATAGTTTTAGTGGCAGCAGAAACATAACTTCAGGTAGCTATCAGGAATTAGAGAGGAAGGAGGAGGAGGAGAAGAAGGAGAAAGAGAAGAAGAAGAAGAAGAAGAAGAAGAAGAAGAAGAAGAAGAAGAAGAAGAAGAAGAAGAAGAAGAAGAAGAAGAAGAAGAAGAAGAAGAAGAAGAAGAAGAAGAGGAGGAGGAGGAGGAGGAGGAGGAGGAGGAGGAGGAGGAGGAGGAGGAGGAGGAGGAGGAGGAGGAGGAGGAGGTGGTGGTGGTGGTAGTGGTAGTGGCAGTGGTTTATTTTCTGGTAGTGCAAGTCAAGCTGGAGAACGATCAAGATCTGGTCCATTGGACCAGCAACTATGTAGTTCTCCAGCCTTCCGGCCACTTTTCTTATAAAGCCGGGTGGTACTCATTCTTCCTTTGTACTGAGACTCTACACATTAAGTAAATGTGTGCAGCATGAATGTAGGGTTACTCCTTTCTGTTGATTCTCTAGCCTGACGAACCCTTTTGAGTTTAGCTGGTGTGGAAAAGCAGACAACGAAGTGACCTTGAATCAGCAACCGCACGCAAACCTTGGACTCTGCATTCCCACCAAAGGCGCGACAGAGGCGAGGGAAGGAGGGAGAAACACGAGGTTGGGAAAACTCTCTCCATATTTAGTTGGAAAGCCATTTGATTTCATGGCGCGCTCTTTCTGCTTCATAAATTCTCCTTTCTTGGCCCCCTCAGAGAGGGCGCGCAATCTGGGAGTCCTCCTGGATCCACGGCTGACACTGGAAGATCATTTGTCGGCCGTGACCAGGGGGGCGTTTTATCAGGTGCGCCTGATTTACCAGTTGCGCCCCTTTCTGGACCGGGACGCTTTGCGCACAGTCACTCAGGCTCTCGTCACCTCTCGCCTGGACTACTGTA
>NW_015386625.1:224429-262854 GCF_001527695.2 Protobothrops mucrosquamatus | reverse complement strand
GTTTTAAATAGGGATAATTTTTAACGATTTTAAAGTTTCAGGGGATTTTTAAGGATAATTTTAATTGATCGGCCTGTTTAAATATTTCTTTTTAATTCGGCTTTTAATTATTGTATTTGTATTGTAGTTTTTATGAGGCTGTTAGCCGCCCTGAGTCCCATGAGGAGAAGGGCGGGGTATAAATTAAATTAATAAATAATAAATAAATAATTAAACATTCAACAGCCTGCTAAATTAATATATACTGTGTTCTTTCTTTAATGGGCAGGGGGAAAACTTGTCTCCCAGCAGTGCATTTGTTCAGATCTGCTTTGAAAAGGTGCTGCCTGCCGTGTGCGCGGGGACATCTGCTCACAAATGAAGGGTTGTGCTTTTGATTTGGAGCAGCACCTTCCCTTTAAATGCTGGCTGAGGATGAAAGGAGCAGATTTGTCTCCCCCCCTCTTCGTTCCACCCCACCCCTCAAGCATGTGGCTTTACCCATTACGGAGAGCAAATCCACTTCATGCAATTGTGCCAAGCTGGCCTATTTGTTTATTTGTTAATTTTAATTTATCTCAACAGGTTTTCTTGTTTGTTTTGCTTTGCTTTCACTAAAGGCGAAAAGAAGTGAGAAAGATGTAAGCTGATAAATAGTTTCTAGCCTGCAATTGTCCTAGCATAACTTTAGCAAACTTCAGTGTTACTTAAGCAATTGATACTAAGTCTTAAATTTGGAAAACATAAAAGTTCCCCCCTCCCTGGGGCTTGTTTTCCAAATAAAGTTTGTTGATATAACCTGCAGCTACTATAAAAAAAAACCGGGTTTTATTGTGGCTTGGCACCAAAATGCCTTTCAGTTTGATGGTGGAATTACGAAACATGCATTCCAGTCTTTCTTTCTTGGTAGAATTGCCTATCTACTCAAACGCGCCCACCCATGTTCCTCCTCCCTTCTCAGTTCTTTGTACAGATTATCTGTTCTTTAAGCTTTATCTTAGAGAAATGTCTGTGGGTCCGTCCATCCATCCATCCATCCATCCATCCATCCATCCATCCATCTGTCTTTTTGTCTCTTAATTCTTTGTGCATATCCCCAGCAACCAAGGCCTTCAAAAGAGTCGTTATGAAGATATAATGATAATAATAATAATAAAGTTGAAAGGGACCTTGGAGGTCATCTAATCCAACCCCCTGCTCAGGCAGGAAACCCTATACCATTTCAGACAAATGGCTGTCCAGTCTCTTCTTAAAAACTTAGTGTTGGAGCATCCACAACTTCTGGAGGCAGGTTGTTCCGCTGGTTAATTGTTCTAACTGTCAGGAAGTTTCTCCTTAGTTCTAGGTTGCTTCTCTCCTTGATTAGTTTCCATCCGTTGCTTCTTGTCCTGCCTCCAGATGCTTTGGAAAATAGCTTGACTCCCTCTTCTTTGGGGCCACCCCTGAGATATTGGAACACTGTTATCATGTCCCCCCTCGTCCTTCTCTTCATTAGACTAGACATACCCAATTCCAACAACCGTTCCTTATATGATCTATTTTCCATGATGTGCAATATCCATCTAAGTTCATGTAACAATCTTCCCTGCCTACCAGGCTGCTTCATAGTGACAGATGTCAGCTGAGAAGTCATAAAACCTGTCACAGCTGAGCATTTGGTTTACTAGTATGGGAAGGCTGTGCTACAGCAATGTTGGACAACTTGGTTTCTTATGATCAGAGTTTCTTTGCTTAAGTTCTTCGACTTTCCTTTCAAGGTGAAAGGAAGCAGGGCACAACCTTCCTTTTTTCCCTTCTTCCTTTTGAAAAAATATAATTAAACTAATGAGACCCTCAATCATGGTGTATTTATTTTATTTTGTATGGCATGCCGAAATGCAACATAGTGCATAAAATTCACAGAATCAGCGTATAAAATATGCATCAAACACCAGAGCAGTGAATTATTTTTAAAATGTGCAGTATGAGTGATGAATAAAATTATGAATAAAATTAAATTTTGCATGAGCGGTTAGTGGCATCTGGGGCAAGGGGAAAAACTGAGCCAGATTTTAATCTGTTACTTTTCAGTAGGATAATAATAAAAGGATGGAGCAATTATGCATTTGGAATGTAGGTAGATTTTAAGGGGAGATTTTTGTGCTCTAGTGAAGTTTGAATGCAACAGTTGGCATGAATTGCATGGAAGATATTACCTAGTTGAGTAATGAAATAATAATAATAGAATAGAATAGAGCTGGAAGGGACCTTGGAGGTGTTCTAGTCCAGCCCCCTGCTTAAGCAGGAGAACTTACACCATCTCAATGTTTGCAAGCAATCCCCCAGAGAGCACCAAGAACTCCATAGTTTAACCTTGAGGTACAGATAATTCTCTTCTATTGGAATCAAATGCATTTTGCTAGAATTTACCCAGATTGGTGTAATTTCCTGTAATGGCACAGTCGAGGGAGTAATTTCCAAGGAACAAGTTAAACAATTTACCTCCTTTTGCTGGCCCAGTTAAGACTGGGATCCTGTTGCTGTGTTTCTGCAGACTCTTAAAGGCAATGTCGACGTACTACTTCTATCTGCAAAGAGTTAATGAGGGATGCTTTTCAGATTCAGATGCAATTTCCGTAGGAACGCAAATGTTGGTCACATCAGCTGCAGTTTTCTTCCTTTTTTGAAATATGAATGTAGGAAAAAGAGATACACATTATTTTGCTGCAAATACTGGAGGGGATAGCATATCAGAAGCAATAATACTTATTCTTAGGCACTACTGTGCTTTTATTTGCCATAATTATATTTGGGCACACTTAAAAAGGGTTATTTTGCCTGTACCAAATATCAGGCTGAGTAGAGAGTGCCATTGTTTCATTTTAAATTTTGAGCCAGTTAAAAAAGAGGTTTAGTTTTCCTTAATGAAACTCAGATGCATCCTTCCTTGAATTAATGACACCACCACCACCCTTTTTTTTTTGCTGTTATCTATTTCAGCTTCCAGTTTTATTGCTTGTATTCTTTTTCAATCAAAAACAACCCCGTTGGTGTCTCCCTTAAGACTTCAACATACATAATGAAAATGTAAAGCTTCTATTTCCGATGAAATTCAACGGTGAAATTCCTGTTGTGTTTCTCTTGTTTATAGGAAAGATTCTTTTACTCTGGAGAGGGGAACTGAGAATAAGATTTTGACAGTACTGAACTTTGCAAAGTAACAATGCATGGGTGAGACATGAACACATGTATAAGTGATCTTGCAGGCCTTTAAATTTTTTTTTTTAATCTTTCTAGTGTTTAGATTTGTGATGGGATTGTAGTTTTGTTCCATAACTGCTTGCATTAGAGTGGATAACAGTGAACATCTGTGGCTGTTGCAAAACGTGGTACAGTCTGTTGTTCATTTCTGGAATGTCCAGAGCAAAATAAATCACAGAAAGTAATTTTGAAGAACCAATCAGGATTAGATCTGGTTAGTACTTACTGTAAATGGGAGATTGTCAGGAAAGTCCAAGCTAAACTAGGAAACTAATTTTAACAATCTTTGAAGAACAAAATAAATAATTGCTTCCAGGTTGTCAGCAAGAAAGGTCTCTATGAACCACAGAGCATTCTATTTGAATGGATTCGTGGTTTTAATACCTGTTTGATTTCACCTGCATGGGCAGCCTATGAGACAACACCTGGTTTGCATTAGGAAAACAACATGCTTTGAACTGAAAAAAAATATTCCTTGGAAGTTGGAATAGGTGCTTATAACACAAAAAGACTGTTTTGCGATTCCTCTTTTCTGATCATCCTTCTTTTCCTTTCCCCTTTTTCCCTATTCCAACCGTTGGGATTGCTTGCACTTGAGAGCACAGTAGAAAGAGAGGCAAAGAATCCAGATATGAGTTTGGACCAAAGACTTGATAAACACACAAAAGGGAAGAAACTTTCATAACAAACGTGATTATGGCTAGAATATTTTTTGCAAACCGTGCTTGTAGCCTTCATCTGATTTGTGCTTCCATTATTGAGGGGTATATTTATTATCTGTGACATTTATGCTAATGGCCAAACTTGTTTGGTGGCTTTGAAATTTCAAATATATAAAGTTTTAGACCACATCATAATTTTAGAACCAATTTTTTTTTAGGCTAGGAACCTTTTCGAATTTGTCACAACACTTAATCTTAACAACCACCAGGGGGCATTGTGGCTTAATTGTCATTTGCAGACTTCCAAGAATTCCTCTGTAAAAAGCACATTTGTAAATTCATATAAGGAAGAATCCATGTGTTTTTTTTTTTTAAAGAAATGAATCTTAATTACTACGCCCATGTTTAAATTTTCAGTCAGATTTGCTGAATGAATTTGGATAGTCACAGGATCCAAATCAAGTTTTATTCATCCATATTCTTTCTGAATCAGAAGTTTCATATTTCGGTTGCATTCCATGAGATGTATAGTTTGGGAAAGGCTACTATAACAAATGAAAGGTGAAAAGCTAAATATGAAATGTAAGTTACTTTTCATGGGACTAACTACAGATGATAATGGCCATCTTGTGTGTATGTGTGTCTCCGTGTATGTGTCAAATTAATGCTGTGTAAGTTATCCAGCCTGCTTCCGTATTTCTATGTCAGAAAGAAACAAGGCACTCAAATTTCTAGAACAGTGATGGTGAACCTTTTAGAGACCAAGTGCCCAAAAACTGGCCCCACCCTGCTCCACCCCCTGCCCCGCCCCCACCCCATCCCCCCGCCCCTCCTGCCCACAGGGCCACTTACCGCCTTCAGGGCCCACCGCAGATCGCCCAGGCAGCCCAGCAGCGCTATAGCGGTCACGCCCTCTGTCCGCGCCCTGCAGCATCAACTGTGCACGATGGGGTGTGAGGGCAGAGTCTTGTTTATGCTGCCTGGCTGCCATGTTGTTGGCTGCACTGCTCCATGTGGGTGACTTTCCTTCAGGGGGGCTGCTGGAGAGGAGGGGGTTGTGGGGGGGAGGCGAGGCTGGGGCAATGGTACATGTGCCTACAGAGAGGGCTCTGAGTGCCGTCTCTGGTACCCGTGCCATAGGTTCGCCACCACTGTTCTAGAAGGTTATATATTGAAGTACTTGCTCTTCAGTTGTCAACAAATAAATAACAGGTATGCCTATGAAAGCTGCTAAGAGCTGTTCAGAGTTAACAATATTCTGTTGGAGAATTGCTTAATTTGTTCCTGCTTAAAATTACTCTAAAGCAACATTTTTGTCTTCTCAGTCCCCAATAGCTTGCTTTAATAAAACCTCTACCATCCTTCCCTTCCAATCCAAAGGGGGGGGAATCTTCCTAGGGTTGAGAAGCTTGCCAGCTGGAACAAAAGGAAACTGCAGCGATTATATCCTAACTGCTTACATATTCCGGTATATTTCTTGTTATTCTACTTGAGTACCTCGCTCAGGCAGAGGTTGCCAATAAAGTTTATTGTAGGCGCTAAGTGTCAATACATATAGTACCCCCTGCCTAGGGTGCTTGTAATTAAAATGCCACAGATAGTCTGGGAGAAGCATGAAAATTTGATAGCAAATTGATTTCAGGTTCATCTTGAAATTTGTCCTCAGCTGGACTCAATTACTCTGGCAGAGACTGGATGGCTTTTGTCAAAGGGGTTTGCTGGGAGGAGAGACAGACTCCTGGATCTGAATATTAAATGCAACCCTGCTTACGACAATTTGTTTTGCTTCGTTCGACCAGCCTCAAGTTGCCTGGACTTTTTTTACTTCCTCTTTTTCTCCTCATTATTTTTTTGAAACTTCACGCTAACAGCTTCTGATCTTTGACTGCTTTGCATGTGTAAATGAGCTCCGAGAAAGTTTGTGGAATGTAATGGAAAAATGGGTTTTGTGGTATCAAACCTTAATGTCAGAAGGGTGGTACCTAAGGCCCTGATCTATAGACTGAAATTTACTACAGGTGCCCTTTTTAAAAAAAACAAAAAACAGAAAATTTACTAGTAGGCTTCTATAAAAGACTTTATGACTACTTTTTCCTTTTGTCTCTCCTTCCCTTCCCTATTTTTATTCCTTAAAAGCTTCACAAATTTAAGCACGAACATAATGCTTATTGTGGCACCTTGACATTGTTTTCTAATTTTGGAAACGTACTAGGATTTCTTGCAAATTCAGAGGCTTATCAATAGACTTGTTTTATTCAGTCAGATTTAATACGGTAGAATCATTTTTTTCTCTCCTAAATTATGTGTATAATCAGTTGATTCTTATTTATTTATTTATTTTCATTTTTTTAGGCAGATACGTTGGAAAATAGTCTTTAATTTGCAGCATCAGTTGAGCATGTTTCATTTGGTCTCGTACTTCTGCTGAAAGTGTAATACCTGATACAGTGATAGCGTATACCAGTGGTGGCGAACCTATGGCACTGGTGCCAGAGGCGGGACTCAGAGCCCTCTCTGTGGGCACGTGCGCCGTCGCCCCAGTCCTAGGCCTTCAGCTGGGTTTTATAAAACCTTTTCACTTTAGGCCTCCGTTGCCGTGTACAAAAAAAAAAGGTTCAATCAATCAGTCAATTTCAACTTCTTGCGGGAAAAAAAAAAGATCTTGCGAAGTTGGAATTGATTGATTGAACTTTTTAGTCCCACCCAGTTTGCTGTTACCACCGCAGCCACGTCCACCCAATTGGCCACATCCACCCAATTGGCCACACCCACCCAATGGGCCACACCTACCCGGCACCCGACGATGCATAAGTGGGTTTTGGGTTGCAGTTTGGGCACTCGGTCTCTAAAAGGTTCGCCATCACTGGCGTATACTGTGTAAACAAAATTGAAAGAAATGACTTAGAGATCTGTTTTAATGTGGCAGCCAGTCCATTGACATCATTGTAATGAGTTAAATCCATGCATGGAAAGTTACCTGATGAGTTAAAAACTGTGTGCAAAAAAGGTGGGAACATTTTTCACCACAAAACATTTGGAGAAGCTGAACAACAAAAAAAAAACAACGCCATAAACTAGCTTTATAATACAATCTGGATTTGATTTAGCATGATATGCGAAGCCATTCCAAGCAATTACCTATGGCTGTTTGTTTGCCCTACACTTGAAGAGTATTTGAAGTGAGGCAAGAAAAGGAAAGACGTTTCGGTTAATCCTTCTGCCTGTCCAAGGATGGGCTCCATATCTATTTTTCTATTACACTCACATTCTAGCTAAAGTTATTTTTTCGGTTCCAATAGCATCTGTCTAGTATCTTTCTCTCTCTGCTACTATAAGATCACCAGCACTCTTTATTTAGTAGTTTATTCAAAGGAGGAAAGTCATCTTCCTTTTGAGTAAACATGGCATTATATTTCTGTGTTGCTAAATTAAAAAATAAGACACCTATCTGTATTTGCAATATAATGATGAACAATAAATACCGTGTGGTAGTCACAGCAGTGGGCCCTCTGAACAAAAACTGGAAGCATGGTAGGAGGGATTCTTCATAACAAAATGTTTAATATTGTGCTAGGATAACCTGTGGGAAGCTGATTGCTGACCGATGAGATTATTAAACCAAGCAGTGTTATTATTTTAGCTTGATCAAATAAAGCTAGCATCGAAGGATGTTGCCCTTTCTGAAATCTAAAACATCTTAATGGACAAACTGTTCCACAGTAACTTGACTGAATTCAAATTAACGGGAGATAAATATTTAGATGGAAGAATACGTAGCTTAATTTTGGAGAAGGACATGCTCTGCTAAAAAGAAGATTTTTTTCCCCTCTAAAGCATTAAAATTAGAAGGGCATACGATAATTTGAAGGTTGATGAGTGAGAGATTTACTACCTTAATGACATTAAGTCTTCAAAGAAGAGGAAATGACCTTTCCAGGGTCATCAGCATGGAGGGGAAAGGAGGTAAGAAAATCAAGATGGTGGTAATGGCCATGTGATCAAAGAAACCGTCCTTTGTACATGAGCATCTTGACCATTCAAAGGAGACAAGCTTTAATCTCACAATTGGGATAGCCAAGGTGACTTCTTTGATCCTTAGCCATTCCTGTAGATACTACTACTACTACCTCCTTTTAATTTTTTTTTTAAGATTGCCCTAATAATTCTTGACATTTTCCTAAATAAATTCACATCATCCAGGTGTAGCCCAAGTTCAGGGGATCTTGGCTTTTAATAGAAGGAAGTTTTTCTCAGAAGCTTTTTTGCACATAGCATATTTATTTATTTATTTATTTATTTATTTTTAAATTTTTCTTTTTTCCTTTACAAACGAACATAATACACAATACATTTTTTTCTTTTCCCTTAACAATGCGATGTCCTATATCTCTGAAGTTTATTTAACATTTATTTACATTACTTCTCGTACATTTTTATTCCGCAATTCTAGCCAGTTATATAATACATGTCCCATATCTCGTAAAATTCTGTAGCTTCTTTGTCTTTTATTTCTAAATAAAGTTTGTCCATCTCAGCACAGTCTAATATCTTACATAACAATCATTGCATTTGTTGGTATGTTCAACAAAGCATATTTAATGGTGAACAAGAGGGAGCTACTTTTAACATTTATGCCATCTTCTACCCTGGACAGACAATTACTACCCGATACAGAAATCACAGTTCTTATTAATCAGTTGATCTAACAAGTTATATTCAGTTTTTGAGCTTTGAGCTTTGTCAATTGATTGTTCTTTTAATCCTCTAATCTCCTTGGTTCCTACACGTTATAATTATTTACAGTATGCCTCCCTTTGTAATCTTCTCTATAATTATATTTCTTATACAGCTAGATTATCCAACATTCTCGTAATACGTGTACTTTTACCCTATATCTAGTGTTGTTTCTATGTTATGCTCTCTTCCCTTTTTGTCCAAAGCTGTTATGTGACCTCCAGATCTTTTCGAGACTGTTAGAAAGACATCCACGGCAGGGTATCATTGCTCTGTTCCTGTGTCTGGTTAATATTTAATCAGCTAAGAGAGGAAATAGTATTTATTCCTTAGCAATCTTACAAAGGATCTGAACAGATAGACACCTTTTCTAGCTTTGGTTAAATGTAAGTGGAGGCGATATTGCAGAAGTGCTTCAAGTAAAGCTAACCATTTTCAGGAATCTGGTAAAGATCTGATATTGCCCAGGAAAGGCGGTTTATATTTTTACACTGATCTAGACTTGTACCAGCAATACAATATATTGCCTGTTAATTAATAAAAAAACATGTCACCTGTTAATTCAGCGTGAGTTAATAGCAGTTACCCTTAAACCTAAAACGTCTTATAGATGCAACTAAAACAGACCATGAAGATTTTTACTGGATCAAAGTTGTAGCTTTGGATTTAATTCCGTTTCAGGTTTTTAACACGGTGTTAGAGAACTGCAATAAAGAGCAAAGAGGGCCATGCTAAATAAAGATGTATTTAATCTAGCATGATGTTTCTTTGCCCATAGAAGATCCACCAGATAGAAGTTGACCAGAAAGGTCAAATAACAAAAATATAAAATATGAATAGGTAAAATATTGCAGCTTCATGATATACTGGTTTGATCTCCTATTCCTCAACTGCATTTGGTGAGAAGCAGAGAAACTCTTTTTCTGTAGTGGTCATCAGATGGCCAATCTGTCTTCCTGATGGAAATGAAGATGGAAGTCCCTTCTCTCTACAGGTTGGTTACTGGAATCCTAAACAGAGAAGGCTTCCAGAACTCAGGACATCCTGAAGATAATAAAGCACTGTGTCATTTGATAAAGACTTCAATCTTCTCAAGACGGTTGATGTAACAGTCTTGTACTAGAATTATGAAGATTTAGCTAGTATACTTTATTTATAGATAAGCAAATTCTAAAAGATAGGTTCTGAAGTTTAATTTGAAGCAAGCATTCTTCCTAAATTTTTGTTAATATAGTCAAGCTTTATATAGCTGATAAAACCAGTCAGAGCTGAAGAAGCTTCTTGGATGACAAGCGAAACGTCTTCAAAGAAAAACAAGAAAGTCCAGTTGCCTCGTGAAAAAGCATCTTTGGGACAAGGAAGTAGGAACACCATGGATTTCTAGAAGTTGGTGGAGATACAGAATCTTAGAAACTGTAAGGCTAAATTCTCAGTTTGATTATAGTGAAGCAATTAAGGTGGAATCCCTGTAAATACTTTCTTCCCCTGTTTCTCACATCTGGATCACATTGTTTCTTAGATTAACCAAACTCTACTGCTTTCCCATAATCTCTCTCATCTTTTTGAGTCAGGTTAGGGACAGATCATCATGGAGAAAATCTACCTATGTGGCCTCTAAGAAATGTCAATGACTTGATGGCACATAATCAATCAAAAATCCATGGGACAGCTACCTTTCATATAGGAAAGATTCTTTTCATTTCATCTAATTGTTGACCAGCTGAGAGAATCAAATTTCAATTCTTTCTTTTAGAAGGAACTCATCATCCCTGCCACTTGGGGGTAGAATTGTTCCAACATGCAGGTATTTCTCTATAGGTGTCCAGACCTCTTCTCTTCTCTTCTCTTCTCTTCTCTTCTCTTCTCTTCTCATTCCCTCTCATTTTGACCCCTGCCTCCTATCGATCCTCAAGAATTCTTAATTCTTGAAAAAGAATAGGTTACATTGTGAATTTTAACAGCATAGATTTTTCAAAATTAAGTTTTTAAAAATCATTTACCTATCTCTTAAATTGGAAAACTCAATCTTTCTTTCAGAATTGGTTAGTATTCTTCATTTCAGGTTAATGTAGACTATAATATTGACATGCATTGTTTCCTTTGGAATTTGCGTGCTACACGGCGCCAGCTGGCAGAAATTAAACTCTGCTATTCCCTAATAGAAAATAATGGCAACTGGAAGTGACATGTCCCATAATTCTAATTATATGGAAAAAGCATGTATGACATGCTTGTTGCAAAAGTAGAACCCTAGAGTGATATTGACTAAATTATTCAGCTTTGTACGTTTGGACCTATTGAGATCAAATCTATTATTATTCAGTCCATAGAATTCCAACTTTAAAAAAAGAAGAAAAATGTACTTTAGGCTTATTCGTACCAGTGTCCTCTTCAGTTTGCAAAAAATGGTAGAACTTGAGATTGTGTCTTCTTGTAGGAAGTTACATATTATTGCATGAAGCAATTTTGACCCACCTAGCTATCTTTCTACTGCTGCTTGTTTGTGCTTCCTGGCCAAGGATTTAAGAGAACTGTGTCTGACAGTTAGAATTAGTGGAACAACTTGCCTCCAGAAGTTGTGGGTTCTCCATACTAGAGGTTTCTAAGAAGAGATTTGACAGCCATTTGTCTGGAATGGTATAGGGTTTCCTGCCTGAGCAGGTCATTGGACTAGAAGAACTCCAAGGTCCCTTCCAACTCTGTTATTCTGTCTGTTGTGGCTTATTTAGAAAAGAGCTGAAATGTCAGCATCATTGTTGGTTCCACAGGATGATGGTCACAATGATACTATCACCCTGCTCTATATCCATATGGCATTTTAGTAACCTATCTGTCTTTTGTTGGTGTTCCACTTTACATGTCCACCTTTTCTGTCTTTAGGGTTAGACTTGGGGCTAGTCAGAAAATATTTCCAATCATTTCCCATTTTTAATTAGAGATGGCAACCGTTTTCCATGTCTACTATAGCTATAGTAACCATACATATAAAGGACACTGTCAAGAAAGCTGTCAAAAAATCACTTTTGTCCATTATTTTGATCACTTTACATTTAACTGCATAAAGAGAACCACTTAGTGCACAGTCTTTCACATTCATAGGAACAATATGGACATCGAATTGCCTTTTTAAAATAAATGTATATACATTGTCTGATTTTAGGTATTTTTCATTGAATCGATGGAAGTTTTTTCTTGCTTTTGCTCTTGAATTTTCCTCTGTAAAGCGAAGTTATAATTTTCAGGTGATAAATCTGAAAGAAGGATACAAAAACAAAACAAAACACCTAGGTTTGTTCTTTAATTTTTCCAAGAAAACAAGGTCATTGTCATTATAAAGCTACGAGTCTAACATTATCTAGATTCCCCCCCCAATAATTTTGATTGGCTAATAGCTCTGAGTAAACCTAACTAAGGATTCTTTGACATATGAGACAAGATTTTCTTGTTTTATTAAATGTCCCTCATAAGCAGTGGAATTTTAACATAGCTATTTCTGTTGGTTATGCCTTGATATTATGTGTCGATTTTAATAACCGTTCTTTTTGTCTCCTCACACCAGATAGAGTGTGAGAGTGTGCCCACCAGTGCTACTACTGGAGTTGGGTAATGAAGATAAAATGACTATAATGATGACCTTTCTGTCTCTTTGCTATACAGTGTCCTTCTCTTTAACTGAACACCTTTGAAATGAACATATTCTGAACTCTTGAACTGCTTATTCTGTTCACTGAGCGTATTGCTCAATCTACACTTCATCATAATGTGTCACCAAAGACTGTGTGTTTCCTTGTATTTGATATCTAGATTAGGGTGGTCGATGGCAGGGAAGACCCTTCACTAGAGTCAGAAATTGGACTGTTCAGGGATTACATTAGTTCAGGCTTATTTATACTAACCAGGTAGTCTTACAGCTATAAATTTAAAGGCGTTTCTTAAAACAATTTCCGTAGGAGTAAAATGACTTTTAAATGTATCTCGTGAAACTCCGTTGTAATTGAGCCAAGTCTGGAAGATCAGTTGATAAGTCATCTGCTGATATCTGCTGGACATGACATTTCTTTCCATTTGCTTCAAATGCTTTTAGATTCTATTAAAAGGCTTGACAAAATTATCAAAATGATAAACTACAGGAGACTGTACTGCTCTTGTCAAGCTGGAGCAAGGAATGGAAAATATTGTTTAACGGTGCTTAGTGCTGGGCAAATTCAGAATGAGATCATCTCAAGCAAGCACATGTTAGTTTGATTATTTACAAGTTTTAAAATTTGCTTCATTCTCCGCTCTAGTTTTATTTTCCCTGCGAGGGTTGTCATTAGAATTACAACAATACTTGGAGGTCTAGTGATTAGATTGCAATTCCCTCTGTGCCTTCTTTCTATTGTCCTCAAAATATAACCGGTAATGTTGACAACAGCTGCATCTGCAGCCTTGAATAGATCCTCAAATATTCTCATTTAAAGTTTCAAAATAAACTAGATTACTTGGTTCATTTAGACTGAAATTTGAATTCCATCTAATGATAAATATAGTTTCTGGAGGCTTTGGAATTCTGAAGAAAGTCTATAATGTTATGATAAGATCCTTATAAAATTTTACACAGCTCCGTCTGTGATGCCAATATTAACTTGAAAACCAAGGGCTAATGCTGCGTGAGTGTTGTTTGAGTTCTTAGCCTATGAGCTTAGTCTGTAATTAATCCACAAATTCAAAACTTATGTAATATTTTTCTATGGACTCACTAGTTCTGAATGTTTCAAGGTGACAGTAGAGTTTTTTCCCAAGCTTTTAGGAAAAAGTCTCAGACCGGCTCAGAAGGTCCCAACAAACACAGTTCTTCAGAAGATATTCCTAGAATGCTGACAGATGAAGGTAGATGAAAAAGAATCTCATATGTAACCTATATCTACATAACCACCCTGTCTTTCCCCTGCACACTAATTTAAATCTTACACACCAGATTTGCATATGTTGGAGCTTTTTGAAGAGAATGGCCTTAGTAGCAGAGTAAAGTTGAGTAGGAAAGTTACTTGCAGCATTAAACAGTGAATCAATGTGCAAGAGATAATTTGCAGATTGAATAAGACTGAAAAGAGCTTCTTTGAAACGTAATAGAAATTGAAGATTCTGCATGGAATCTTCTGTTTTGAGGAAGGAGATCCTTTGATCCTGCTTTGTTTCTCTTCTGCTTCTATAATTGTCCATAATGAAAGTATTACCCAAAAGGAAATGAATAAATGCAAGTAATATGTAATAATATTGCTAATTTGGAAGCGTAAAGCTTCATAAATATGCTTAGTCCACAGATTCCATCTGAAATCATAGTTGTTAGGGCTTTTTCATTTTAATCTGAGTCTTCTGATTTTTAATGAACCTGAAGTTGAATGCTGGTCTCATAAGAGGCAGGCTATAGCTTCAAATAGTTGCAGTCCTTGCATTTCACAGCTAAAAACAGCTGTAATTTGAAAATAACATACTTCCCAAAAACGTGATTGCAAGAAACTTTGAAGAATAAATAATTACAGAAATAGGCATGGGAAAGGACGTGGATAACTCCCCAGATCCGCAATAATGTCGGGTTTTTTTATTTTGACAGCTAAAATGTTGAATGCTCTATTTATTCTGATCAGGTAATATTCTTGCAAAATATCCAAAAGATGGGACATTAGGCTACTGTCCTATGTCCAAATTTGTACTTGGGAGAGGAGAACCTTTTGCATGGTATACAATGCATAATGCAAGCGTCGTCTGCTTTTAAATTTTAAGATTGAAAATTGTTTCATTTTGTTCAAGACTTTTATCTGTTACATCAAATCTCTCCTCTGCCCTTCCTTATATAAACTGATCCGTTGTGCTGAGTTCTCATAATGCTAATACACCTTTACTTCATGAACTGGCAATGGAACTGGATTATTACGGAACTCTGCCTACGTATTACGTAAAAAGTACCCTTGGAGTTTTCTCCGAGTTTACTGAATAGCAGACTAATGTCACTTGGAGGCACAGCGGATAATTCATTATCCAGCAAATTCACCTTTCCTCCCATCGGGTGGGTGTGCTTGGGAGACGGTGTGGCTGTAGCTATTTCAGGTTGAGAAACCATTTAGATCTCAGGTGACAGGAGATTGGAAATGACTTCGAATGCTTGTTTAAAAGACCATGTGCACTGCAGCATTTAACTCTTTGGGTGCAGTTTGACATTCAAGAGATGCTTCCCCGTAATATGCAACTATTTCCCTTGCTTCAACTGAGAGAAAGGAAGAGTTGGTAGCAACATTAGTGCTGTATAATTTTCACTCTTAGCCAGGAAGATGATTGCAGTGGTGAAGATGTTTGTGGAGATTCTCAGTCATCCAGGTCATAGTTGCCTCAAAGGTGCTTCTTCCAAAAGGCAACTGGACTGTTTTTTCCTTGAGGAAGAAATTTTTGCACCCACCATCCTGCCACCATCTTGGTTTGTTTGTTTGTTTTTTTCCCTTGAGGAAGAAAGCTTTTGAAAAAGCACCTTTGAGACAGAGGTTAGGATGCTGTGCTAGGAATACAAGTTCAACTCCACTCTCCACCATGGAAAACCTCTTGAGTGACTTTGGATGAAACTCTTCTCTGAGTGCAACTATATCACACAATTGGGTAGTTCCCCGCTCTCAGGATGAAATGCAGAGAGATTCTTACACTGAGCTCATAAAAATGAGGTAGGGCATAAATCAAATTTTAAAAACGGGGGATACCTGCCTGAAATTCGGTGAAGTCAAAACTTTTAAGTTTCCCAGCATCACAACGTGCTTCCTGTTTTTGATAGAATGTCCTTGAGGCAATAACTGCATCTCTGCCTAATTAACCAATTTGTGCAAGGTTGCTGTGAAGATAAACTGGGGGGGTGTCCACATCTGGGACTCTGAATTCTCTGGAAGCAAGGACAGAATGTGTGATCCAAGGAAAAGCCTGTTCAAGAGATAAATTCTACTTCCTAAACCTTGGCACTTTATAAATTTAAAATATGTGTTTGTTTGTTTGTGTTTATGTATGTGTGTGTGTGTGCACGCGCAAAGGAAAGCAGCAGCTGGCCAGTCAGTCCTTGTCACTTTATGTTTGATAAAACTCTGTAAGTGCTGCTTTTGTTTAAGGGTGTATTAATTTAACTTCAGTTGTATGGAAAGGCAACAGTTTCCCAGAATTTAAACTAACAACTTCCCATTGTAAAGCCTAATATGATTGATTGTCTCCATCTGTTTCTCTAAAGAACCTCTTCTCTCTGTCTCTCTCTCTCTCTCTCAATCCAGCATCTGCATTTTATTTTTCCACCTGAATCATAATCTGGAGAGAAAAAACACCAAGTCCAGACATGAGTTTACAGTTAGAAAAGTACCATTCCGTTTCTAAATCAGTGCTGTTTCTTGTAATACAAATCCATGACCAGTTTTCACTATTTACCATGCATAAAAAAAAAATTTTGTTTGCATTTGTGTTGTTTGCTAACGGTAGTAATGACAATCTTGTTCATCTGTTGGGAGTGAGTAGCATACTTTGCTATTTAACTATTGCAGTTGAGTAAACACATGTTTGTGTCAACTTCGAAATATGTGTTCCTACTCAAAAGTGTGCAAGATCTTCAATGAAAGTGCACAGCAATCTGATCTTGCAATCAGATTTAGCAATCACAGCCTTTTCAGAGTTATTTGTTTCTGATGGTACATGGATATAAAAAGGTCAGAACAGATGTATAAATAAAAAAAACAAAGAATTTGGAAGGTAAATGTTAATAAAGTTGACAAAGATAATATTTACAGAAAACAAGGAACCTGGGTGCACACTCTTTGAGTCACTACTTCTCCAGTTAGTACAATTTGACACAATCCACTTATTGCGATTTGCCATAACGTTTCTGCAAAACCTCTGTTGTAAAATTATGTACTGTTATATTAGGGAGAGCCAAAATCTCCATTTCTTGAACTGTTGAAAGTTGACAGATAAAGGGAAATAGAAAAAGCTGTACTCCGGCTCCCTTGAACAAATCTTTTGCACCGTGATAGTTTTATAAAAGTAAGGCATCTGTTTGGTTTCTTTCTTCTCAAATTGGCCCATTAACTGGCTGGCCTATCCATAAATGTATGGGATGAACTGCAGTATATTCAAAGTTGAAGGAGAAACAAGATTCTCCCTTGGTGAGCACAGAGGTGATGTGAATCTGATACTACAGTTACAAACTGCTGAGCCAAGCTACAATTTCATCTTCCTGGCTTGTTGAAAAAGAAAATGAGATGATCAATGGAGGAGGAGGAGGAGGAGGAGGTAGAAGAGGCTATTTTAACTACCACTGACTTTGTGATATTGGCTCTTCTTGCTGTACACGGTGCAAACCTATTTTTTAATATAATTTCTATGGATTAAGAGCCCTGATTCCAGAAATTTCAAAGAGAAAAATATGTTGACCCAAGTGGTAGAGGGCTA
Source organism: Protobothrops mucrosquamatus (assembly GCF_001527695.2). NCBI lineage: Eukaryota > Metazoa > Chordata > Lepidosauria > Squamata > Viperidae > Protobothrops > Protobothrops mucrosquamatus. The sequence continues at coordinate 245,794 of NW_015386625.1, read as the reverse complement.
AAGGCATTCTCATCTTCACTTTTTCAGTGCTAGTATTGCCAACTGCTGGAAATACATAGGTCTCAAACTATAGGATATGTCAGCACTGTCCCAAGGACCACGAGATAGAGTTTGAGTTTACTGTATCCAAAGCCAAGATGATTTCCTAGATAAATTTGTCTCTCAGTTAAGATCTTGTTCAGAGTTCCTTCCCAACTGTTCCTCGTTATTTTTTAAATGAAATAGACTATCGACTGCTAAAGTCTCTCAGCATTTTGCAATCATGTATAAAACCAAAAGGCAATTAAATGCTGGCCTTTTTAAATGTTTTTTGGGTGAGGACCCTCAGTTTTCCAGGGAATACAGTCCAAGGAACTCATGGCTGTTCAAATTCTGTCCTGAAATAGAGCTTTTGGGGACTTTGCAACTGTCAAATCTAAATTTCTGTACAGTTTCTCTACACTGTTCAAACAGATCTTTAGAAGCAGATCATAAGTATATAGATCGAAGTGTTCTAAATTACTATCTTTCTATATTTAAACAAGCAAACAAACCTGTTTTCAGCATAACTGTCTGATTTACACGGCTTACATCCAATGTACTTACTGTCTGACTTTCGTAGATCATTCATCGGCTCTTCCATGGCTTGACTTCCATAGTTCCACATCAGTGCTCAAGCCTCAACCATGGTGGGACTTCTGATGTGACATAAAATGCCACCAGAATTAAAGGAAGCTTGTTTCTTAAATAGAATTGAGAAGGGACTCGAAGCATATTTCTTTTTGCCAGTTCTTTTAATGACATTTTGTCTTTATTATTACATTATTATTACTGGAATTTTATTTTCCTTTTAGCATGCCATCATTAAGGGGATAAGGAGCATGCAAATTTCCTAAAAGAATAAGCATGTTTACGTGTGTGATGAAAATAGCCCAAGTTTGAATGCATGCATTTTCAAGTGAGCATTGTAGAAGGCCATTTATTATCATCAGGAAGAACTATTTATACATATCTGTTATTGTATTTATGATGAGATTTAACCAAAGAGCCTCCATCACACACTCCTCCCTTTTCTAAACCCATAAGAGAGAATACAAGGGGTGCATTTTTCATCCCGAGAGAATCAGGCGGATTGATCCTATAGATTTCTGCCAGAAAATCTAAGCATGCATCCTCTTGGCTCCTGTTGACATTTTCAAACAATGAATATTTAGAAGTTCAGCAACAATTCAACATGGGATCCCATATCTTTCATCTTTCTTAGCCTCTTCTGTTTATATGAACATGGTTGTTCTCAAGTTGTTTGCTACAAAATGTTAAATCATCACATAGTTTTCTCCCCTCCCTAAAGTTGAATGATAAATTTAGGATTTGCCACCTTTTGATTCATCATTTCCTTTCAACCCAGTAAAATTTCTCTTAACACTTTAGACCGGAGATATAAAAAGGCACACTAGACTGCACACCTTCATTTTATTTTGGACATTGTAATAAAGTTTTGATTTACTCGTTTTACGGGCACGTTCAGCATGAGATAGCCTAGTTCAGAATGTAATCTTGAGTTTTAAATAAGTAAAGTTGCAAGTGGCACCACAAAATGCCATGAGGCTCTATTAAAGGTTGTGTTTTACGTTGCAATTTCACTTTTTTGAATTATTGGGTCCAAATTATTTAATGGGTGAAGAAGGGTATGCTGGCTACAATTGTGGTGGAACTTACAGCAAATTTTTAAAAAAAGGATTATCTTTCTCCCACAGTTGTTTCTTTTAGGTATTGTGCAAGATTTAGATGCAAAAGAAACAAATTTGATGCTTTATTGTTTAACTGCTGCCCGATTGCTGATAGCCCAAAATTGGAAGAGCCCAATTCTGCCTACAATGGGAGACTGGAGATTGAAAGTTTCGTATCTTGCTGAAATGGCAAAGATCTCGGCTTATTTGAAGAATCATTCGAATGAACAATTTTTATCAATATGGAGAAGATGGATTGTTTATATTCAAAAGAAGTATAGAGTGGTAGAATATAATTTAGGTTTTTAGATTTTCTTACTTTTTCTATCTTTTCATGTAGATCAAGATATTTTGTGGAGTTAGAGATATTAGTATTTGTTTACTTTTATATGAATATTATCCTGGGATTAAGTTTGGGAAGTCCGGGGGGTGGGTGGGGGGGTTTTATTTGTTATTGTGTTTATATATGTTATGATTGTTTCTTTTTGATGGAAAATAATAAAATTTCTTTGGAAAAAAAAAAAGAAGGGTATGCTGGCAAAAAAATCTTTGCTTTTACTGTAAGATGCAAATGTTTTAATGAGAGCGGCTCTCGATGTTAATCAAGAGTATTAGGAATAAATGGTAAAATGTAAGACTGTTAGGGTTGTGAAGTGCTTCCCTCTTCAAAATGGATTTTGGACGTCATGAGGATGGGAATTCAGTATCTTACATGGCATGGATCCAGGGTATCTGACGAGATCTCTCTCCCTGATGGGAAAAGCCCACCCCATTTGTGCCAGCAGATCCCATCTGTTAAGGAATTGAAGCAGACAGGGTCAAGGGAGAAGGGCCTTTTCTGCTTTGGCCCCATCTGTGGAATATTCTGCCACTGGAGGTGAGAACTGCCCCCTCCCTTTTGGCCTTTTGGAAAGGTATCAAAACCTGGCTTTGCTGGTCTGGGGTTCCAAGTGGGGCACTCATTACTTGGAGGTGGTTGATGGGGTGAGAAGACCAGTTCACAGCAAACCTTTGTACACAAATTTACAAAGGACTGAAAGAAGTTGACGCCAGATTGTGAATTTTAATGTGAGTGAGGAAGCTGTAATATTTAATTATTTTTTAATTTTTTTTTATTTAAACTTAAATTTAATCAGTTTTGCCTCAACCTCCCAACACATTACTTCTGGATTGTGACAGTTTAGCTCAGCATTCAAAGGTGGAGTGAAACCCATCAAAAGAGATGGTACAGTCTTGCTTTAATGTTTTTGAGAAGAATGTGCCATCGATTCCTCTTAACAGTGGGAGGAATCGGAGACATTCTACAAGGATTCCTAAACTTCATATGATGATTGCTTAGTTCTTAGTTCCTTCAAAAGCTGCCTTGGTGTATATAGGGCCATAATCTAGTACCTGTCTGGGTTGCTTGAAAGAAAGTTGCATCCTTAGACTGTTGGGTGTTGTCTGTGTTGCTGTGCATTGCCCTGAAAAAAGCACAACTTTTAGATTTATTTGAAGATAGATTTACGGACAGACAGATTTATTTTTAAATTTTTATGCCACCCATCTCCCCTATAAGGTGACTTATAGGCTTTCTTCTTCTGCAGTGGGCTGTGGTCCTTTCTAGAGAATAAGCCGAGTAACAAAAGGACACAGAAAATCATTCTGTGTGGAAATTCCTTGGAGGATGTCCAGGATGGAACATCTTTCTTGATTGAAAACCTATTTTGCTTTGTTTATAAATTAGTTGTCTTTTGTGGCTGGCAGGGGCTGAACAATTTTTTTTTCGCCCCTCTTCAGTTTCCCTTGGGCTTCTGTGCTGTTTTTGTTGCTTTTATTTTGTATTAGTTATTTATTTGTACCTCTTAAGTCATACTGATAAGTATTTAGAATGGGGTGACACAGACCAAAAATCAAACAGACCCGGTCTCATGTTACGGTTGCTTTGTCTCTCTTCTGAACAATTCCTTTCTCACCCTTTTCTTCCCGTGATAGATAACTGTTTAAGCCTCATTTAAGTTTGCATTTATTTTATTACGATATTTCTAAGGGATGGATTCCTCTCCCTTCTGTAACCACTGTCACTGCAGGCTGTTTTCTCTTTGGAATTACCCTGATGTTTAGGAAGGACAGAGAACTCGTCTAGTTGGGGGTTTGCTTTCTGTTTTAAGAAGCAACTACAACACAGCACCGTGAACTAGAGGTCCAACCTATCCGTGGCTATTAATCATCACCGTCCATTATTTACGGAAGGTTCCTTCATTGTTTCATAAAGGTATCTAGAGGGTCAATTAGAGACAACAGACAGGATTTTTCAAAGACACAAGAGGGTCAATTAAGCCTCCTTGTAATTTTCTGCTTTAACAGCAAATGCCAGCCTATCATGCAACAGATATAGCGAAATTCAGAAATAAACAAGATGCTTCTTTGCTGCTGCTTCTTCTTTTCTTTTTTTTAGTTTCAGGGATGGGGGTGGAGGAGAGAAGCAGATGTCCGTGCAGTGGGGACATATGGTTTACTGTCAAACCATGGTCAAAGAAAGAAAAAAAGAATTACAGCCAACCAAGTGCAAAGTTCCTGTAAGGGTCAGGCGTTTTGGGAGATGTGAGGGTATTTTGAGAAGGAAGATCCTGCTTCTACTTCATTTATCTAGGAGTCCTGCTTGCCTGCAGTAACCCTTCTTACACATGATCTGACCAAAGATTCAATAACTCAAACACTTTTATGGTGCAGCTTTAATTTCACCCAGGATGGTTCATTTCAATAGTACTTTGAATGAAGCACTGAGCAGAAATAATTAGATTATCTTTAAAACAATCTGACTTCAGAGTCAACTGAAGTCATTGCTATAACCCCATATGACACTGTCAGTCCCACTAGGTCAGGGGTCTTCAAACTTGGCCCTTTTATGACTTGTGGACTTCAACTCCCAGAATTCCTCAGCCAGGCATGCTGACTGAAGAATTCTGGGAGTTGAAGTCCACAACTCATAAAAGGGTCACGTTTGAAGACCCCTGCTCTAACTCTTCCATATACTGTATAGTCTTATATTGGTTTAATTCCACATCTTCTGCATTGTGTCTTTTTAAACTGTGCCCTGAGTTCAAAAATCACCAGACAAATTTGTGCAATGCATTATCATTCTTTTCTGAGGCTATTTTTGTGTAGCCAGAATAGCATCTTGGGGTTCAACTCTCCCTCCGCCCCATTGCCTCTCCTCCTTTCCTGCCCATGGCAGGGGCCTTGACATAAACTGTGAAATGAGCTATGCTTTCCAAATGTAGATCAGCACTTTTCATTTCATCCCATTATTCGTTTGTTCTGGTTGGGGAAAAGAGAACTGCTTTAAACAGGCATAAAATACCTCTCCTGGTATGAAAATTGCCCTGCATGTGTGCATTATTATCCTATTATGTCTGTTCAATACGTGTTTTAAAATTTCTGCTGGCCTCTATCTCTCTGTTGCTACTCTATTTCTTTAGACATAGAGTATTTAGAAAATTTTCAACAGGATTTCTTAAAAAAAGGTTTGTAGAACCTGCACCTTAAATTCTTTATGGAACGTAACATATTCTGTGCCAAAGTTTTATTTTTCTATCGGCTTGAAAACATACACACGGGTTCTTGATTCAAATTGGACTTTAAAGTTGTAAGTGTTCTTAAAAATCTCTTGTACAAGGCACTCTCGCAGTGAACATTAGTGATTTGATCCTTACTGCCCTCTGAAGCACCTTATTTTCTCTACTGGTTTGGCAGAGGCTTCTAACTAATTATTTAAGGCCGCATTCTGCTCTCTGTTGCTGGCTTGCAAGTTGCTGAGTCTCCTAAGAGAGTTGTGTGTGCATCCCGGAGAACGAAGCTCAGTTGCTTGGGTGTGTGAAATTATAGCAGCCACGGACAGGGAATTCTCTAGCACATTCATCTTACTGACCACAAACATTGGGAAACAATATTAATTCCAATTCTGAGTTCTTTTTCAATTTGTCTTTCATGGCAGACGATGCGTAATGGAAGCACTTCTAGACTGCCATATCTTTTATATCTTTACATTATGGTGTCTTCTTCAGTTATTTACGGAAGCTTCTATGGGAGGAAATAATTTCAAAGTAACTTTTGAAACAGAATCTAAAGAGATTTACGGGGATTCTTTCTGGACTGTAAATGATCCCCCCTTTCAAGGGAAATTGCCTTACGTAAGGTCAAAAGATTCCTTGGTCAAGCCTTTCATCATCTCCAAAGACCTGGCTACAGCCCTTGAGATCTCCATTATGTATCCAGCTTCCCTCATTTTTTAGGAACAGCTCTACAACTGACCTGTCTCTCCGTAAATTACTGAATTGTCTACTCCATCCCCAATTTTGGTTTCGGAAGACACCTTGTTAAAACTTTAAAGCTTCCTATATTACTCTTTAGGCTTCTCAACTCTTTTTCTCTGCATTTCTCAAAGTTATACCTTGGGAAGTTTTTTCGTGACTTTCGTTATCGTTCTGTCTCATCACAGCGTTCGTTCTTGCTCACACCTGTCATATTAGAGATACCGATGCGACTGAAGTGTATTTTGGATTGCTGATGGGCATTATATATTTCGGTCTCCCAAGATCTTACAGTGATGAAATATTTATACCTTTTGACAAAAATGGATTAAAAGCAGAATGTGTGTAGTAATTTGTGGTTTGATCCTTATTAAAATGGGGTAGAACCAGTTTGATGTAGTAGTGAAGGCATTGAACTAGAAATCGGGAGACCGTGAACTTTAAGCCAGCGGTGGGATTCAGCCGGTTGGCACCACTTCAGCAGAACCAGTAGCTAATTTTTTTGTTGTCCTGTAGTTGCCTGAGTTGATATCAGAGTAGAAGCATTCTACTCCAAAAATCCAAAGAAAGGGACTAGAACAAGTTATAATATAATATGTCCTCTTGTTTTTAAATATCAACACAATTAAACTAGTCAACCCCAAACCCAGACTGCATGGCTACTGGTGTGTATTTAACGTAAAACCCATGCTGGGTGAATTCAATAAGTATAGCTAAATACACTACAAATTAGTATGTTGTGTGAACAACTAATATCTATGGGAGAAATTCTGATTACTGTAACCAATATGTTTTAAAAAATGCTGTTAAAGATTTACCTATCATTCGTCTATCTGTCTATAAATCCAGACACTAATCCAGACATTTCTGGAAGCATTTTTGTATAATCAATGTGATTACCTGGGGAAGTAAATCATAATTTTAAATTCAGATGCATTATTTTTATAAATCACTTTGGCAAAGCTTCCCTTATCTCTGCTTCTTGCGATATAGGGAATAGCTGTCATTATGCTTTGGTTTAGGTATTATGATCCTTAACATGCACCTAAAGCTGAACAAATAATAAAAAATGAATTATTTATTGTACATAATGAAGCTCCTATGCATCTGCTGAGATCTACATGCACAACAGTGTCTTCTTTATATATTCATTATTCAGGCTTATTAAATGATCTTGCATGGCCCTATTGATGTAGAATTACTGGAAGTTGTTCAATTATTTTGCATATCTTTATATTAAATTTATAACTTTTCACATCACACACAACCTGTTGAGTTATTTCACTGGGATACCGGATACCATTGAGAATGCCAGTCCCTGATATTTTTAAAGACTGAATCATTTTTACAAGCTAGGTCATACCATTAAATACAGCCAGATCAAGTTCACAACAAACTAGATTTGCTGATCCAATCCTATTTTGTAGGTAAGATGGCTGGCCAATAAGAAAGAAAGAAAGAAAGAAAGAAAGAAAGATAGATAGATAGATAGATAGATAGATAGATAGATAGATAGATAGATAGATAGATAGATGATAGATAGATAGATAGATAGATAGATAGATAGATAGATAGATAGATAGATAGATAGATAGATAGATAGAGTTAAGCTATTATCCAAAGCACCTGAAGGCAGGACAAGAAGCAACGGATGGAAACTAACCAAAGAGAGAAGCAACCTAGAACTAAGGAGAAACTTCCTGACAGTTAGAACAATTAATCAGTGGAACAACCTGCCTCCAGAAGCTGTGAATCCTCCAACACTGGAAGTTTTTAGGAAGAGATTGGACAGCCATTTGTCTGAAATGGTATAGGGTTTCCTGCCTGAGCAGGGATTGGACTAGATGACCTCCAAGGTCCCTTCCAACTTTATTATTATTCAAGATAGATAGATAGATAGATAGATAGATAGATAGATAGATAGATAGATAGATAGATAGATAGATAGATAGATAGATAGATAGATAGATAGATAGATAGATAGATAGGAGGTAGGTAGGTAGGTAGACAGGCAGGTAGACAGGCAGGCAGGCAGGAGTTCTATTTCTAATCATCATCTACCCAAACTTCTGAAAAACATGACCATCCTAAAATAAAATAAAAAAAATAAGGAGATAGTTTCTTAAGAGTCTTTCCCGATGTATTTATTTGATAGCCACATTTTAACTACCTTCCGTTTTGACGTTTAGACTCCTACAGAGTCTTAAAAAAGAATTCCAACATGCATGCAGGCTTGATAACATGGAATTGTCTGATATCCGTCTGAAAACTGAAGCTGATTGAGGCAGGGGAAGGAGTCTTAAAGGCTGTGTTTTGTATTTCTCTGTAGCAGTAGATAGAGTTCAGAATATTAAGTAGAGACCAACCCACCCACCCCCACCATTAAAAGCAATAAACTGCAATAAAACGTGTTGCAGGACTAGTACGCTCCTAGAGTTGAGAAACCTAAGGGCCGTCTGTGGGCAGGCTTGCAATCCACAACTATTTGTCATCATTTGCACCTGACGGCTTGTTATTTTTGTCTAAGTAGGTAAACAGATGAATGGCCTTAGTTGGAACTGTTCGGGAGGCAATTCCAGGTATGATACGTTCCATAATGAGGCTACCAAATCTTGTTTACAGCCTACTTGGCTCACCCACTAGTAGGCATATATTTATAGCAGTCAGTTTACTGTTTCTGTGACACTACTATTGATGGACCAAACATGTCTTTCATTAGGCAGCTAAGCCGAACTGGTGGAATTGTCCTGAGAGTCGTTTTCAGTGTGATTTGCAATGTAAAAACCTTGCTCTGCTTCTCTGTGCGAAAGCAGTGTCGTAGGAAGTGATGGAGAAGGAGTTTGAAAGACCCATTTTGCATTCTTTTTGAGATAACTTAGGGGGGGGAGAGTTGTCTTCTGTTCATGGTTTTGTTTTGGTAGAAATAAGTATTTTGATTACTAATTTCATATATCTATACTATAACGTGCTTTTCCTACCAGATGGGATGGGATGGGCACAGGTAACCCCAGGAAGAGGCAGTCCCTCAAACATCAAATGTTGTCTGTACTGTACACAATTTATTCAGTGATTTACAAATTATAAAAGTAAATTGCTTCTGAATAATGTGATACAAGTTAGAGATGTCATAGTTAAGAGTAAGAGATGTCATAAGTCTTGGTATTGATGACGTTGATGTTTATCTCTCTCTCTCTCCCCCCCCCCTCTCTCTCTCTCATTTTTTAATATTATTGTATTAAAAGTGTCTGTGTGTTGTGCTGCTAAAAGATTCTTAGAGTAAGGAAATTGAGAGAGCATAAAGGTGAGAGAAAGAGACACAGACCCAGTTTATTTTTCAGTACAACTACTTATTATCCTGGTACAGGTTGCCCTCAACGTAACAATAGTTCATTTAGTGACCATTCAAAATTACAACAGCACTGAAAAAAGTGACTTGTCACACTCATTTGTCACACTCATTGTCAGGAGGTTTCTCCTTAATTCCAGGTTGCTTCTCTCCTTCGTTAGTTTCCATCCATTGTTTATTTTCTTGCCTTCTGGTGCTTTGGAAAATAAAATTTGAGGAGCATTTTTTTTTAAATTTAAGATGATTGTGTGCATATAGGAGGGCAGTCTGTTCTTGCAATTCAGCATGTTCATCCATAACTATTATATGGGTAGTCTTCGACTTAAAACTAATTAAACCTGGAATTATAGTCATAAATCGTGCTGGTCATTAACCAGGTCACCACATAACTGCACTCAGTTTTATGACCTTTTTTGCTGCTATTATTAAGTAAACTCACGTTAGCCAATGGACATTTCTTGCTGGAAACTGGAATTAAATGCCGGTTTCCAGCAAATATAAATATATTTCTAAATAAATCATGGTCACATGACCTCAGGACATTGCAAACAGCTGTAAATGGGGGGCTGGTTGCCATTACACACATTTACACATTTATACTGCATCTCTGCTGGATTGGACCAAGAGCCATCTGAGTCCAGCATTTTGGTTCTCAGCCTAGCCCAAGATACCGCCAAGCTGGAGATAATATTGAGCAGGACCAAAAGACTCTCTTCTGTAAATGTATCTAGTCCCCTATTAAAGCCATCCCAGTTAGTAGGTGTCAACATGTCTTCCTTAGTCTTTGAAGATTCGAACAAACACATTCTATTAATGTCTGGTTTTGAGTTTTAACAGGATGGACTTTCAGGTTGAGAGTCAGTTTGGTTAGTGACGATTGAGATGTGGAACAACTTGTCTTCTACTCCTACTTAGGCCTGAAAGCCTATTCTGTGACTTTGAGCCGGTCACTCCCTGCCAACCCTTGGAAGAAGGCAATGGCAAATCACTTCTTGAATTATAGTGTCTAGAGATGATTGCATGGACTTGACCATGCAGTAGCCTGGGGTCAGGTCTGACACAAAGCCCAACAAAAATGCTATTGAGGTAAGAGGGAATAACTTTACAGCTTGAATGAACTGTTTTCAAATTCAGTGTCTACTTTCAAACATTATGCTAATCTATTTCCAAATCTATGCAAATTGCCTAGTAGGAGTATTCATGCACAACACTTTCTCAGGAGCCCTTTGACATTATTCTTTGATATTTTTGTTTTGTTGTGTTCAATCCTTGTAAATATTTGAACACTATTTTCTCTAAGAAATAATATGATCGAAAGCATGGAATATCAATATCCTTCAGCAGCCAATATGTAATATTTCCCCATTGTCAAATTAAGAATCCTGGAGATAATGTTTCTGGGAGGTTAAAACATGTTAAAAATCAATTTTCATAAAATGCATTTATTTTTTTATTTATTTTCTGTTTATACTGTATACCGAAAGGAAAGATTAAAATGCAAACACAGAATTATTTCCCTGTTTTCTCTTCTTGGTGCCTGCAATGGGTTATCATTTATTTATGAGACCTAAAAATCCAGAATATATGGAAATCTTGCCTTGAAGCACAATATAATATTAGCCTGAAAATGTTGTCTGACAGTTTCTTCCTCTAGTTTCCTAGAAAGTTACTATGAATGATTTTTTTTTAAAAAAAGAAGCCTCGATATACTATGCATTTGAAAATAATCTTAAAGCATGCTAGCGATGATTTCTAGCCCTCCTTGTGTCTTCCCCACAATTCCTGTTGCAGATCATTCCTGTAATTTTAATGCATGATTAAACATGCAGTTGTTCCAGGCTTGAACAAAGATAGACACCTGCCAGCTTACAATTGAGGTTAAAAGACGGACATGCAACTGATTCTTCCAGGGCTGTATATTTGCCTTCCCTCTGCAGCCCATAGACTCAAGAGGGATTTATTGATTTATTAAAGCAAGCTTAAGATATGTTTTCCCAGATGAGGGCATAAGTCACAATGCAAAATGGTTGGTCCTAACATTTCCTGGTGCTGGATGGCTGTCAATTGGTGAAGCTGGTTCCTTACATTTTGTAACTAATAATTATTACCAGTACCCTAGCTAGCCCCATGATTTTTTTTTTCATTCTCAATTTCCCCATTCAAATTCAGATTATCTGAATTATTTTTATAAAATGAAATAAAAGAATCAAATTATTTGTAATGTGACGTGGATCTATGACCTGGTGAAACCAGGTTACGTGGACAATTAAAGACTTCCATGATGTGGCGTGTGTATTAAATTGCTTTTTAAGTCTGATTTTCCTAGCAGAGAACAATCGTATTGGTGTAATTCAGAACACACTGGTGCAACTGTTTAGATGACAGCGATAGCCAGATGGGATCCTACAGACCATTGTGTGCCAGCCCCTTGCTTATTTCAGACATTTAAATAAGTTACGAAGTACGAAGGAAAAATCTTAAATAGGGATCATCAAAACAAAATCCCAATGTATCAGGGTTTTAAGTTTTTAACCTGCTTGCAGGTCACTGAAAGCTTTACGTAGCTTAAAGTCATCAAGGTGTTGGTGGCTTTGATGTTTTGTTTGCTTAATATGAGGCTTTGGGAATATATTGCACAAGTGAATATATTAAAGTCTCTGACTTTAATTTTCTTATTCAAAAGAAGTTGATTTTGACATTCTGCTTAATATTGCTAAATTGTTTATACACCCAGGTTAATTGTTAGAAGTATTATCTGTTACAACAGCAGCCTCTTATCTGCTACTCACAGACTTAATCACATTTTTCTCCTTCAACACTATTGCAAAATACTGTATATTTATTTTATTTTATCCCATAGTTGATCAGGTTTGTTGTTTCTGATTTGAAATTTAAAATATGTGGTGTTCAAATGACCTTACGATGGTTGACCCTCAAAATCTAATCAGTCCAGGCTCCCATGAAAATCGACAAATATGTCAGGCATACTTTTCAGCGTCAAAAAGGGTTTTAAATATTTTGTTTGTGGGTCCGGTGCAATTTTCCACAGAGTCCTTGTGATTGAAGGTTGGGATTGTGTGTTGGTTTGTGTAACCATCATGAAATCTTCCTATTTTTTTTTGTTTTCTTTAAAAAGCATAAATTCCACAGGAATACATTATATGTACAAGAAATCAATTCAGCATAGGCTATGCAAAGTGGTCTCAGGCAGTCAATACATTAAAGAAAAAGAAAAAAAAGAGAGAAAAGTTGCTACAAAAGGAGAAAGAAATGAAACCAGACCTATAATTTTGATCAGTTCTGCTTCATGCATCATCATCATAATTAGCATTTATATAGTACTGTAGGGATGTCACATCCCTTAATGGCAGAAACAATTGTCTTAAAACCCAGATCTGGGAACTGTGTTTCCTAAATTTCATCTGTAAATGAGCATATCTTTTCTGGTTCAAAGAAATTAGGGATTAAGAGAAGAATCACATCGTACTCAGCTCAGAATATACTATTTGTGTATAATTCTAAGCCTAGGATTATTTGCATATGCCAGAAGCAAACCAGAGTCTTTCTTATAGATAAGAATGTTAGATCTCTTTTTCTCTGCTTTTTGAGCTGTTCTTGCTGCCTCTGAAAATTTGACAGAACACGAAAATAAACCAGGAAAATTCCGAGAGACAATCAATTTATTCTTATTTCCTATTTAACTAAGACACAGCTGCCATCAGTAAAGTGACAATGCATTTCCAGACTAGGATTTATTGTTCCATAAGACTAAATGACATGTTTACAGACCCTGTGCAATAAACAAACCACATTATAGCCATGACACCGAATCTGAGACTTGAGCAGATAAATGAATTTGTTGTGTTGCATCTACATGATGCTGTTGTGTTGGAAGCATGTACAGCATGGAAGCAGCTCTCCAAAGACGTTCGGTGAAGTTAATCAGCATTTACAGCTATCAGATATGTATAGCCTGTGTTATGATGACTTGGCAATGCTCAAACTGACTTTTAGACATTCATAGGTTGATGAAAGGCTGGGCTCATGGATTTCCTAGTCTGCAATTTAATTCTTAAGGCAGCTTCTTATATTCTTATATTCAGTCATTGAGGATTGCTTCTGAGAAGATTCTCATGCTTGCAGCGATGTTTCATCCATAACAGGTTTCTTTTTTTTAAATGACAACTACTTGACACGTGTGAACTGGATTTCAGGAATGCAAGCTTTAGTTTTATCTCCTTTTGTTTGGTGTGTGTGTGTGTGTGTGTGTGTGTGTGTGTGTGTGTGTGTGTGTGCAAAGGAAAGTTTAGTGTACCTAAGCTTGTTCTTTGCACACAGACATACACACACACACACACACACACACACCAACCCCAGAGGGAATGCATCAAAGTTATGTTACATCTTGCATATATTTTCATTGACATATCTCCAATACGGACATTTCTTTCAAAACAATATTTTTTAGTGATTTTTATTTCATTTTTTTTATTTTGCAAAAGACAATCCAGATATAAATATGATATCAAGTCCAGGCAGTTGCAAATCTGTTTTGCAATGTACTGAGACAAGACAAATTGCTTTAATAAAGGAAGCATCTCCTAATTGCTGAGCACCGAATATAGTAGTTCCAGGCCTATTCTGGCAAGGGGAATTGTGAGTTCCTATGAACAGTCAGTGGGGGTAGGTTTCATTTTCCTTCAGGATCTACAGTATTTCCTTGCCATTGCTTCAGTGAATGCTGTGGTTTTTCCTTCCCTGCCGTGGGAAGGAGAAATATCAGGGCTTATAACTGCATCCTTGCTTTTGTGAGTCAGCATTGACATCTCTGTTGTGTATGAGATCAGTGCCTCTGGTTCTGGATAATCTGGTACAGAAGTCAATGAACTTAATGCAGTATTGGTAATCCAAGGGAGTTTGAGCTAAGTGCTTTTGACATGCAGAGTCAAAAGTCAAGGGCAAAGTAGACTTTAAATATTCTTTCTGCAGAGGTTGGGGTAGCTGTAATTGAATCCTTGTCTGAAACGTATTATCTGAAGGTAAAGCTGGCTAACATCTCATCTTCAAATAGCAAGGCGTTAGGCTTGCCTTCTTCACACCCAATGTTCTTTTGACATTGTTCAACATCAACCCTCCTGGATAATTTATAGAGAATATGCAAGCATTCTGAAAAGAGGATTAGTTTACCCAGAAAGTTGTAATGCTTTTTCAGGAGTTGCCCAGGGTGTAATATTTGCAGCACTGATTGAGCAGCTGGTGTGCTTATAAACCAGGAGGTACTGGTCAGAAACTGTCCCTCCCACCCAGGGTTGAATAAACTGCATAAACATCCCTTTGAGATAACTACAGCTTGACAACAAATTGTGGGATCCTTGGTGTTCTCTGAGCTTGGTGGTTGCCTTGCAGACATTTCATAACCAAACTAGGTAACATCATCAGTGCTAGAAGGGAATGGTTTGGTAATGAAACATCTGCATGGAAACCACCAAGCACAGAGAGCACCAAGGACCCAACTGTTCAACCTTGAGCTACAGACATTCTCTTCTATTAATGACAGCAAACTGTATATATGAAATAGATGGTTCTCATCTACTTAGCGTGCCAAATGACCTGATCCCTGCCATCCACTTCCAGTCTATATCCTTTTATATAGATCTTTACCTTCACAATTCTGGACATCCAGAGACCTGCACTGTCTTTCTCATCTTATTTTTATCTTCCTGTGTGGTTTTATTTTTCTTTTCCTAGTTGGCCCCTTAGAGTTAAGGTAGGCATGAAGAAACCAGAAAATGTCTTAAACCTTTTTCTGCTTCTTCCATAATTCAACCACTTAAGGCCAATTCCAGATTATAAACAGTGCACGATAGCAGGAATGTTAAAAGGGGGGACCTTTTTCAAGTGGAAAACTTGTAAGACCTTCCATCTTAAGTGTGAAGCTGCTCTCCTGGGTATTCTGGAAACATTTTGAATGCAAAACAGAGAGTCTTGTGTTCAAATCAGCACAAAACTCAAGAGGTCGCATATTGCATTCAAACGAGAAGTTTCTGCCTTAGTGCAGGACCTTTGGGTAAAGTTTTGTGAAGTTTACCTCTCGAAACAGTTTGTGTGAGAAATATTTTTCACACCTATCTATAATACCGGTAGCTATCGGGGATCATTGGCTTTAAAAAAGATAAATAATTCTGTTAATATGATTTGCTTTATTATATATAATTCGTTCAAAATACATAATTCATGGCAGATTAGGCCTATCAGTGGCTGTTGCTATGGTTATTAAACAAAGCTTCAAGATGTCAAGGCAATATATCAACCTTCCCCATTGGTATCCTCCCAATATATTGTGCTGTAACACCAGAGATTTCCTAGACTAATAGACTAATAGTATATATAATAGCTCTTTAGAAGGCCAGATCCTGAAGTTGAAACTCAAATACTTTGGCCACCTGATGAGAAGGAAGGACTCACTGGAGAAGAGCCTGATGCTGGGAAAGATCGAGGGCAATAAAAGAAGGGGACGACAGAGAATGAGGTGGCTGGATGGAGTCACTGAAGCAGTAGGCGTGAGCTTCAATGGACTCCAGAAGATGGTAGAGGACAGGAAGGCCTGGAGGAACATTGTCCATGGGGTCGCGATGGGTTGGACACGACTTCGCAATTAACAACAACAACAACAAAATAGTATTAATGCTATTAATATTACGCTAGACTCTAATTATATTAATACTTTTACACTATCACATTGTTTGCTTGTTGGTTTATATCCCACCTTTATTATCACAGTAGACACAGTACTAATCAGATTATCCACCCAAACCCTAATTTTCCCTCCAGCCTTTTCCTTCCTGCATTACTCACCTATTTTGCCACAATTGGAATTTGTTTTTGAATCTGCTGCCTGGTAGGTAGCACTTTAGACTTGAAGCCAGAGATGCTAAGATAATGCTTATCTGCCACTCCTTAAATTGGTTTTTTTTCTCCCTTTTAAGCAACATGATCTTAGGAAAGGTTGAATTTGTTTTAAAGGGCTGCAGCCTGGCGTGGTGTGGGGAAGGGAGATGGAGGTCAATTGTATTGTCATCGGAAAAGGATATCCTTCGATTGATTAAAGAGCTACGGTCTCTAGATTCTTCCAGAGGGTAGAAAGCAGTCAAAGAATCGTCAGCCTCTTCATCGCACTGTACTGAGTGCCATTTATCTGTGCACCAGGCCAGCTGCAATTGTATTAATGAAGTGGAGACGTAATTTAAGTGGTACAATGAAAAACGAAAATAAGGATTGGCTGGTGGTGGTGGGGAGCTGTGTATCGCGCGGATTGAGAACGGAAGAAAATAATGAGTTACGCTTTGAATTTTATGCTTTATCACCTCCGTGCATAGGTAAATCAAATTCAGAGAAGATTGCTCTGTGAATCAAGCAAGGGCGAGGTTTGTTTTTTGTCGGGTTTTGTTTTATTTAATCGCACCACAAGTTACCGTTGTCATCGCAATTGATCCAGTGCTGCGCACCTTGTCGTTTAACAGTCACAAGCCACATTCCCAATACATTGATTTGTGGGAATTTTAAAAAATGCAGAACGGCTCTTCACGTACCCAGGATTTCACTGCAGCTTTTACATCCTGCCTTCTAATCAGCAGTTTCTAGTATGAATTTTGCAAGAATTTCTCCTCCCATGAGAGAGAGAGAGAAAGAGAGAGAGAGAGAGAGAGAGAGAGAGATGATTTGCAAGAAAATCCAGCATCAAAATTCCACTCTTGGCATAAAGCCATCTTGGGCCAATCATTTTCTCTCCGCCCTAGTAAGGAGGCAATGGCATACCACTTCTGAAAAATCTGGCTAAAAAAAGGACTTGGACTTGTCCAGGCAGTCTCCAAGAATTGGACAAGATTAAATGGTAAAAAAGAATCAGAAAGGAAATTTATTTTCTAGAAGCCTCTCAGAACTTAATAAAAAGTAGACATCAAATATCTTTTTCCTGTGAACTCCTTGGTGCTCTCTGAGCTTGATGGTTGTTCTTGCAGAAGTTTCATTACCAAGCTATGTAACATCATCAGTGCTAGAAGCAAGTGGGGTTTGCTCTTAATTTTATACGCTGCCCTGTCAGTGTTAGTGAAAGTGTTCTTGGTGGTGTCTTGATTAGGGTGTTTACTATTAGCTTGTTTGTTTGCATTGGCAGTTCCTTGATTGAGATATTGTTTACTTCTTGAGTGCTGGTCTAGTGTAAATTTCTGCTTATATGGGTGTGATTGCTAGTGAGGAGGTACTTCAGTTTTGTTTGTTTGTTTGTTTCTGTTTGATCTTTTCTTTGTCTCTTTTCAGCGATATGTAGATGTTGTTTGTCTCTATGTGCCTGTTGATAGCCACTCTATTTTTCCTGTGTTCTTTTTTTCCTGTCTTGGGTATATGCACCAAAAAGCATATCCTTTAAATCTGCTTCTGTAGATTTTTAGAATTCCTGTCTATCTATATTAAAATCAGCAGCAATGTGGACCTTTTCACCATAGGCCAGCAAGCTCCATTAGATCAGGAAGGGGCTGGAAGGAGAGAAGAAAAAAAAAGTAAACACCAGGAAAATGGGAAAAAACGTTCCAACCGTTATTGATCCCTTTGGTGGTGAGCACACGGGAACCCTGACACTGCGTGCACTTAATTGTGATTTTATTGACTATCATTTCTGCCTTGTTTATGCTGCTGGAGGCTGTCGCTCAGTATGACTGATGGCCTTCATTCCTTCCAATGTTTTGCTAGCTGACCCTCCTGGGCTTCTAGATGACCAGCTTGTTCTTAATCCTGCAGTCATGCCTGCTCGTGATCCCTGTTTGCCTACTGTTAAAGTGGAAAATGAAAACCCCGTAGCACATTTTGCAGCTCGAAGGGACTTGCACATTATTATAAACTCCGGGTCATTGTTGCAATGAAAAAGCTCCGTCAGCCTGCGTCTGAAAGTCACGGCCCCCAGGGGGTGGGGGAGGCAGCGGTGTTTATATTTGCAGCCCAAGGGTAAAAAAAGCAATTGGGTATTGGGTAATTAAGAGACAGGGTTTGGTTGGCCTCTCCAGTTCCCCTGCCTCAAACCGTATTTTAGAAGGTTCATTGCAAATTCGAATGCCTGACCGTTTCAATGGCTGTGTTAACGATTGCATGTGTCTGTGAACAAATGGCCTTTTGTAACCATCGGAAGGAAAAGAAAGGAAGAAATGAAGTTTTCTGGGGGGCAGGGCTGCACATTGTCCCATTATAGAGGCTTGCAGCTTAGCATGGTATATTGTGATTTGCAAACTAGGATTTATGGATGGCATGGGAGGAAAAGCAAGCCATGAGGGGGGACATGATAGCAGTGTTCCAATATCTCAGGGGCTGCCACAAAGAAGAGGGAGTCAAGCTATTCTCCAAGGCGCCTGAAGGCAGGACGAGAAGCAACGGGTGGAAACTGATCAAGGAGAGAAGCAACTTAGAACTAAGGAGAAACTTCCTGACAGTTAGAACAATTAACCAATGGAACAACCTGCCTCCAGNTGAAGATTTTAGTCAATGTGCTTTCAAAGACCAATGTTTAGGGAATCATGGATTTTCTACAAGCTGGGGGAGAAATCTATATTAGGAGGAACTGATTTTCAAACATCATATTCACTGGAAGAAATGACCACTTTCTGGCTTAAAAAGAGAACACAGTTCCTTATTATTATACTGAAGAGCTAGTTTGAAATGTGATTTTCACTGGGAAAATAAGCACTCCGGTTTTTGAAAATATTGAGTGACAACCTCATGCATAGAACAGTAGCCACATTTTTGATGGTCTTTCTTTCTTTCTTTCTTTCTTTCTTTCTTTCTTTCTTTCTTTCTTTTCCTTCCTTCCTTTCTTCCTTCCTTCCTTCCTTCTTTCTTTTTCTTTCTCTTTCTTTCTCTTCCTCTGTTTTTCTCTTTTTCTTTTCTTTCTCTCACTTTTTCCTTCCTTCCTTCCTTCCTTCCTTCCTTCCTTCCTTCCTTCCTTCCTTCCTCTTAATTCTACTTTCTTTCTCATTGCTGGTCTTCTTGTGAATAGTCCTACTTGTACTCCAAAAATAGGAGACTTCTTATGATTGCTGGTTCAGCATTTTGGCCAAGCTGTCCCTCCCAGCCCACAATCGTTTGACAGTAAGGGGACACAAATTGTTATATTTGTGCAAATTTTGAAATGTATTATAAAACATTTAATGTTAATTATTAATTTTCAATATTTTAGATAATCTGTAAAATTTAATTATATGCTTAGAATTATATAATGCATACAAATGGGAAACATTATTAGTGCCTCTTTAATATGCTTATTCCACACTTCCTCAAACTTAAGAAGGAATGCCTGGCTTCCTTGCCACATAATTCTGCAGGGTTACTTTGATTTGTAACAAATTTGTTAAATTTATTTGCTCTCTGTCTCGCCATGGGGCCACTCTAGATGGCTTATACTTCTAGCAATAAAAAAGGAAGAAATGAAAAGAGTGAATACGAAACAGAAGTAAAATAATGGGACAATAAAATAAACAATGAAAAAGTTCTCACTTGAAAGACTATGACCAACCTAAGGCCTGACTTTTTCACAGCTGAATGACAACTGAATGTGAGGATGTCCACATGTTTAGCCCTTCCTTCTCCAGGCACATTGGACCTGAAGTTTTCATAATTCCCTTACCTGCTCTCCCACATGCATTTGGTTATTTGATGCCATATGATTATAGAGAGCACATTTGACACAAACAGAGTGTGAGAGAGGAAGGATGTTTTTCTTTCCTGCCGTTAAAATTTGAAACATTTGTTCTAAGATTTTAATCAAGAAGTGCAAATATATAGGTTGGGGAGATGATAGATAGATAAATGGATGGATGGATGGGTAGGTAGGTAGGTAAGTAGATAGGTAGATGGTAGGTAGGTAGGTAGGTAGGTAGGTAGGTGGATGGATGGATGGATGGATGGGTAGGTAGATAGGTAATTAGGTAGATAGATAGATAGGTAGGTAGGTAGGTAGGTGGGTGAGTGGGTGGGTGGGTAGGTAGGTAGATAGGTAGATAGATGGATGGATGGATGGGTAGGTAGGTAGGTAGGTAGGTAAGTAGATAGATAGATAGATAGATAGATAGATAGATAGATAGATAGATAGATAGATAGATAGATGATTGATAGATAGATAGATAGATAGATAGATAGATAGATAGATAGATAGATAGATAGATAATATGATTTTTTTCCCCTCTTTGTGCACTGTCTGTTGTGAATGTTGGTGCCAGAGCATGCATTTTCAGTTTGCAAAGGAGTGGAGTTAAATTTCCCATGTCAAAGTCTTCAAGGAAGATGAAATAAGGTTGTGAAACTTTGTGAACCATGTCTGGGCTGAATATACTGTCAGAACTAAGCAAACATGAAGCCATCCTAATTACTGATGAGCAAAGGGACATTTTTCCAGGGCATTCCTTTCTCCTTTTTGTAACAGGCAGGATGCTATTGTTGTAGCTCTCAAGGCCCCCAGGCTGCTCAGAAAACAGGCGGAAAAATCAATAGCCCACTTGTTGAGAATAAGTGAATTAGCTTGTGTTGAATGTAACCGAGTATCTGAACACTTCACTGCGCAGCTTTAGTTTTGTGAGAAAAGAGAATTGTAAGGATTGTCTTGCCACGGCTGGATCTCTGGCTAATCACTCCAAATAAGGAGAGGTTCCCTATTTATCCTGGGTACTAAGGCATAAATGTTCTTGCTCTGTTCCTGTGTTTTTATCACTGGACCAGTCCTTACTGCAAAACTCTTTGGATGTGTGGAAGTGTAAACTCAAAGGAAAAGTTAGAGAATAATTTGAAGTCAGGACCGCCAACATTCATAGGCAGATCTTGTGGTCTATTATATTTTTGCACTGATGGGTATCTGTAAGAAAAATGGAATAACTCTGGTGAAAATGCATACCTATGTGCATGCATACACGCATGCATTCATGCATACTTACTTGTTTTAAGTGTAAAGGTGAACCCTGCATGTAGATAACTTTGATTACTTCT
>NW_015386625.1:154323-221823 GCF_001527695.2 Protobothrops mucrosquamatus | reverse complement strand
ACCAACATCTTAAATTGGACCCAGAAGCAAATGGGGTTAGATTGGTTTCGTGTGAAGTTGCCTAATCTTCCCCAGCGGGTGGCTGAACTTGAGAAGAAATGGAAGTGTGGTGGTATGTCAACCATGGTATACAGCAACACAATGTGAAATTATAGTTTCTTCAACCAACAGTGTCTTAGCATGGCATATGCCAACTCCACAACTGTGATCGTCAGTGCTTCTTTATAATTCCCAGCAAGGGCATTTCCCAGCATTACTTGCAGAGAACACAGATTGAACCTGTAACGTTCAGCCTATAAAACATGTGCTTTTCTGTTGAGCATCAGCACAATTGTTATTCTTTTTAGAGATTTCTCATAAAACAGGCCATCAATTGAAATGGAGTCTCGGCACGAAGACGCACAAAGTTCTGTTACATGTCTTCACTAATACATTTATGGGATGGGGATTCTATCTCATTACATTTTATATATTTACAAATATAGAAATAAATGTTGTTACAGAAGCAAGATTGCTAGTTAGGTCCTTGCTAAAATATTTGTAATCAATGTAAATGTCTTTTTCAGATCTCAGGACTAAATACAACTGTAATCGTTTTTGAAAAGGCAGATATTTATTTTTAATGTATTATAAAATTTGGAATGCCTATCAGGGAGTTTATTGTTTAATGTGTATATCCAGCTGTATATATTTTCTTTCCCTTCCCCTGTTACTTGTCAGATCAATCAGAACAGTATGATATTCCTGAATTCTGAATGCAGTGAATTAATCAAAATAACAGAAGTGGACATTGTTAACAAAATCAATTGATTTTATTTACATTTTTAATTCCAATTTGGACATTCTAAACCTACTGTTGGTCTTCTGAAATTTATTTTCAGTACTAGTTTTTTTTTCCTGTTTGCTTATATTTCTCATGCTATCCAAGAAAAATTTAACATCAGATTTGTGTAGTTCTTTCAAAGTAATGATTCTTCCGATGCTTGATTATATAAGTAGGCATATTTGCTGTGAAAATAAATGGCAGAAGACAGTCTGAATCTATGACTCCAAGTCCAAAGCACTTTTTTTCCCTCAGGATATTGTGGTAAAAAAAAAAAAGTTATGGCTATGAGACTGGTGATTGGGAGTGAAGGTCTGAAGTCTGCATGTCAGTTTTATACCCTAGTCTCATTTTCTCACATCTACTGATGTTGTCTACTTCTTTCTTAACCCTCTTTTCCTTTTTCTTCTAAGAGAAAGGAAGGTAGGTAAATGAAGCTGTAGTAAACATTTGAAATCAAGTCTAACTATTAGATAGGTTCTTTGATAGGGTACAGTCTCCAAGGGATCAGCGAATAAGAACCGATAAGGGCTGTAGTTTCTCAACAGGACAGACTTCATACTATGGGTGGCTTCTGTAGAACAGACCTTTTTTTGTGCACTGTCAATGTTGTTGTTGTTGTTAGTTGCAAAGTCTTGTCCGATCCATCATGACCCCATGGACAACGTTCCTCCAGGTCTTCCTGTCCTCTACCATCTTCTGGAGTCCATTTAAGCTCCCGCCTACTGCTTCAGTGACTCCATCCAGCCACCTCATTTTCTGTCGTCCCCTCCTTCTCTTGCCCTCAATCTTTCCCAGCATCAGGCTCTTCTCCAGTGAGTCCTTCCTTTCTTCCTGTCAATACCAGTTAAAATTCAGCAGCTTCCTTATGAAAAGAGAGTCAAGATTCTTCTTCGAAAGAGTCATATAGACTGCACAGAATCAAGGAAGCCTGGGTGGAGAATCAGAACTGTTAAAGAAAAGGTTAGGTAGCCCCTTTCTCCTAACAGGATTCAAATCTTCTCTGAACCATAGAGTGGGAACTTTGGGCCAGTTACTTGACAACCCCCCCCCCCTTGCTTGCAGGCAAGAACTTGTGGAACCACAAAATAGACAAAGCCATATAAAATGAAGAAGCTGAAGTGCTCAAAAAGTTTAAAATTCAGACAGTATCTGCCACACAACACCCCAGACCTAACCATTGTTGATAAGAAAGACAAAAAAATTCTGGATAGCAGGCATTGCAGTACTTAAAAACAGCAGAAGAGAAGAGAAAGAACTGGAGAAAAATCACAAAATACAAAGACCTGCAAATAGAAATAGAATGACGGTGGCAAAATAAAACAAAGCACCAATAGCGATAAGTACCCGGGTGCAATCCCCAAACATCTGGAGCACTACATGAACCAGCATTGACAAAATCCCGTTCAGTCAATTGCAAAAGGCAGCTTTGCTTAGAACAGGTTAGATCCTGTGGTGATACCTTTAGCACCTTCAAAGAATAGCATCTGCCTATCTCAGCTCTTTTGATAGGTGGACAAAAATGCAAAATCCAGTCTAAACATAAATTCATAATCTTAAATAAATGAGCACGTGCCCTTAACAATCTGTGTGGGTAACTTTGAAGGTGAATCTGAATATGTACTTGAATGATTCTGTAAAATCTGGTCTCCCAGTGTCCCTGTGGAATTCTTAGTTTATATGTTGCATATTTCTATTGTTTCTAGCCCCTTCTGTAGTACACAGTAAATATATGAAACAATAGGATCTCTTTTTAACAAGACTCAGTCTTATTTTACTTTGTGGACATAGGTACAGCTTAGATGATGATTTAATCTTTAAAAAAATAAGAATTTCCTCTGCAGTTCGGAAAGAGTTTGCCCTGTTTAGGAGACAAATTGTATATAATTTTATGGAAGCAGCAAGAAAGCTTGCTTTCAGCTTGCATTTTTCATGGTGTGAGTCTGTGTTCAGATTTTGTCTTCCACGGCACAAGGTGCTAGACAGATGATCTTGCAAAGACCATTTCCTTGGTCCTTCTTTTTTGTGATTCTCAAAAGAAAACTTGGCATCTAACAAGATGAAGAGGAGGGGGTGGGGAGAGAGTGCTAACACACACTGCTCTCGTCCAAGTGCATCAAATGTAGACTTGGGTCTATTATGTTTTCCGCTAGAGTGGATTTTGAACATAGACCCCCTGAGGGATATATTCAAGGACATGCTCTGAACTATCTACCATAGAATTCTTATAACCAAGGGGTTTCACAGAAAAATGGGATCTGTGTTGACCAGGGAAGCCTTTTATTAGTAGCTTGACTCCTTAGTCCCTTGAGAATGTTAAGTCTAAAAACCATTATAAACTAGCTCTGGAGTGCCTTTATGCCTGTTTGTGAATCTGTGAAGTTGTTGAATTTAATATTTTGGGTTTCAAATTTATTGGAGTATGTAGGGAATCTCACGTGACTGTGAACCGTTTGAATTTGGAATGTAAGAATGGGCTTCTTAGAAAATGGCAGCCTTGGAAAAGTTGGCCCTTCATTGTAAGTGGAGCCAGTGACAAAATAGCAGTTGATCAAGGCTGAAGATGGAGGACTTGGCTTCCATCATACTTCTAGATCTGCAGAACGCATCTATCCAGACTCTGATGGTTTTTAATAAAAGCAGGTGCTTTTTTTCAAAAGGCAACTGGACTTTGTTTTTCCTTGAAGACATTTCACTTCTCATCCAAAAAGCTTCTTTGGTTCTGACTGAATGGTGGAGGATGGAAGGATTTATATTCTTTGCAATCACCTGGACATTCTATTTGCAATAGAATAAAAACGTCACCCAGTATGAAAGGCATCAAGATTGGCATCAAGATTCTGGTATTTTTTTTTATTTCGCATTAAACATAAAAAAAAACAATTGCTCTCAAGTGTTAAAAGCTTTTTCTGGGTAAATATTACAGAATTCTGCATGATTTCACGTGGATCTGGAATGACACTGGCAATTGCTGCACAGCCCTTGAAATGGCAAACTTTCCCACATCCCAAATGACACGAGGATTCCTCCTGTCCTTGGAGAGACACTATTTTAAGCTACGGAATCGGCGGACTCATCACACGGCCTAAAAATAAAGCAAGATTTATAAACACCTCAAGAGGCTTTATGCTCAGTAGGCCTCATCTGGTTGGCCAGATGTGTAAGGACATTTGCACAAAGGTTCTAGTCGAGTCCAAGCTCCAAATTCTCATGCATAGGGGTGGTGTGGGAGGGACATAAATATTTATTTATTTATTTGTTTATTTATTTATTTATTTATTTTCAGTTTAAAGCATTTATAGCTGCCCATCTCCTAACAGATTAGCTAGTCAGAATGTGGCACCTGATAGAAGAAAGTCTGTCCATCCTTGCCCATCCATTAAAAAAGTCTTAGGCCAAATTGGTAGTTCAGTTTCAAGTCTCATCCGTCTTCGTCAACCATGGAACCATATTCAGAAAGCTAGAAGAGACCAGTACATTTGCAACTTCTTGCTTCAGTCTCTGTTTGTGTCAGCTTAGGTAAAAACAGAAGCAATTCTGCCGAATGTCTACAAACAGAGAGGAGGAGGAGAAGCATACTCCGTCAGAGTGCAGCCATTTTTTTCTGCCCTTGACTTCTGACAGTCTTAACCTGGATTCAGTGTTTATCTTAGCCCTGGATAAGATTCATCCCCCTTTGCATTGTATATAAAGCTGCCCCAGACTCTCTCCCCAGATCCTCCTGAGTGACGGTGTTAATTGCCATTGACTGTAACAGAATATGTATAGCACACAGCTATTTGACACCACGTTAATGGTTCTCACTTCTCCGGGCAGGATGGGGAGTGTTAAGCTGGAAGGGGAAAAGAGTGAGGGAGAAGATCAGAATCCTGGTAATTTTCTTGGAAAAGATTAAAAAGTCAGTGTTTTTCAAGATACAGCTGTGTGGGGTGCCGTTGGTAGGAAGATCTGTTAAAATGGAAAGGGATGGTGGATTTTTTTTTTCAATTGCAGAAGCACTGTTAAAGTACAGTTACTGATTTGTAACAACACAACAGCAAAAAAAAGGGGGGGGAACTATTTGACACCACGTAAATGGCATTGGAAAAGTGACTTATGACTATTTTTCACGCTTGTGACCCTTGAAGGACCCCCAAGGTCACATGATCAAAATACAGGTGTTTGGCCACTAGTTCATATTTATGAGGGATGCAATGTCCCAGGGTCAGGCAATCACTTTTATTTGCAATTTTCTGACAACCAAAGTCAATGGGGAAGCTAAATTCATTGAACAACCATGTTACAGTTATTGGCTTAACAAATAATAATAATAATAATAATAATAATAATAATAATAATAATAATAATAATAATAATAATAATAATAATAATAATAATAATAATAGTTGGAAGGGAGGTCATCGAGTCCAACCCCCTGCTCAGGCAGGAACCCTACACCATTTCAGACAAATGGCTGTCCAGTCTCTTCTTAAAAACTTCCAGTGTTGGAGCATTCACCGCTTCTGGAGGCAGGTTGTTCCACTGGTTAATTGTTCTAACTGTCAGGAAGTTTCTCCTTAGTTCTAGGTTGCTTCTCTCCTTGATCATTTTCCATCCGTTGCTTCTCGTCCTGCCTTCAGGCGCCTTGGAGAATAGCTTGACTCCCTCTTCTTTGGGGCAGCCCCTGAGATACTGGAAGACTGCTATCATGTTGTATCAAGTTGTAAAATGCTGCAAATGTCTCATTTAACAACAGAAATTTTGGACTCAATTGTGGTCATAGGTTGAGAACTACCTGTATAGGTACAACCTTGGTTTTCTCCCATCCATGTATTCATCAAGTGTATCCCTTAGCTTATCTTTTCAAGAGGAGCCAAGGTTAACTCAATGCTGCCACTTATCTAGATCCCAGTGAAAGACTAACTGTCAAATTCTTGGAGTTCAAATCTTCCCTTCCTTTGTGTGTGCCTTTAATTACTCTTCTTCAGGAGGGGTGCACAGGATTCCGCCCTAGCTAAAATTAGGGAAATGTTAAAGCAGGACTTGTGGGTTTCATTGTAAATTTCACATGCTTCTTGTTTGTTATTGTGCAAATGAACTGTCAAGTGTCTATCTCAATTTTTTAATTACACATGTGGAAGGATGCTAAACATTCCATGGAAACTATGAGGGTAAGATGGCAGAGAAAATAAAGAAAAATGCATGCACATCAGGGAATAAATATGTCTGCAAACATAGGAAAACTATTTTTAATTAATATCACGGAAGGACACACCATTGAAAGGTTGAATTTATCTATTTGTACCTTTTCATTAATGTCCTTCCTTCCTTCCTTCCTTCCTTCCTTCCTTCCTTCCTTCCTTCCTTCCTTCCTGTTATTTAATCAACAGCAACCTTAGTCAAATGGAGAAAAAATGTTAATCAGGTTCATTGATTCGTTTCATAATTAAGAGGGAAAAAAGGGAAGGCTACATTTGAAATAATATGTGTTTGAGGTTATTTGTTCTTTAAACTGCCCATCTTTGGGGTAGGGTATGGGGTAGCTTGGGCGGTTAAATGACCAGTCCGATTGTGAGTGACGGGGAAAATGCAGAGGTTTATGTATGGATTAGCACATTGATAGGTCCTGAGTAGCAAAAGACGATGAGTAATTGCCTGACAGAGAAGCACTCCATTCAGCTTGGTCCCTGAAATTAATTTCCTTCTCCAAACTGGCAGAAAGCAGCTGCGGAATTTCAGCTCAATACTCAAATTAACTAAGAGTCTAAATTATTTCTTTGCACACACACAGGCCGAGTATTCAAAAAGCAAGTTACCAAATTGATCTAGATTTTTATAGAGTGGACGGAAGGACTTATTTTTTTCCTCCCTTAAATAGGCTCTATCTCTCAGAAGTAAGTCTGCAACTAACATCTGAAGTTCTCTTCAAAAATAAGAAAAGGAGGTGAATGGATGGTTTCTGGATTCAAAAACTAAAAAAAAGTCCAAAGAGGATGGGGGGGGGACAAACAATAAGATGATCATTACTCAATAGAAAGGAAGGCAAAAGGCATAACTATATATTTTCTTCTCTTTGCATTCCTTTTCTTGTTTTTCTTTATCTCCCTTTATTTCTGCATACCTTTGCTGTATTGAATTTTTTTTTAATTAAAAACGTGTTGTGAGAAAAGGAAGCAACCATCCTACTTTGATGCTTAAGAAAGGCTGCTACTCAATTAGCAGAATAAATATCTTATGTAAATACAAAACAAGGAGTGTAGCACTAAATGGTATGATTTATCACTCCAAAATAGCAGAGAACAGAAAGAAAAAAAGGATATTCTTTTTTTAAAAAAAAACAAACAAACAACCAGTATTATTTTTCAGCAGCTTGAACATTTCCAGTGTAATTTCAAGGTTTTTTTTTGAAAGGATTCCATATAGCGTGAGCTCTCTCTCTCTCTCTTCCCTTATGGAAACAAATTATGATTTGTTTGCAAATAAATAATTATGGCTGTCATTTTTTTAAAGAAATTTGAGCTGCAATCCCATGCACAATTATTGGCAAAGAAGTCATTCTCCTTAATTGGAATGGCATTGCTGAGTAAGGGCACTGAAGATGAATCAGTTTAGCGTTGACACCTTAATTGAAGAGTCGTTTAAAATCTGCCACAATTGTATGCAGGAAAAAAATAATGTTTCAAAGACTATTGGGAAGCATAACATCCAATCACCTTCTTCTTCTTCTGTGTTAAGAAAATATGGCTTGGTGATAGACTGTAGAGGTAGTCCTTGACTTATGACCACAATTGAGCCCCAAATTTTTGTTGCTAAGCAGGACAGTTGCTAAGTTAGCTTTGCCCCGCTTTACAATCTATCTTGCCATTGTTGCTAAGTGAATCTGTGCAGTTGCTGAGTTAGTAACACGGTTGTTAAGTTAATCCGGCTTCCCTGTTGACTTGGCTTGTTGAAGGGTCACCAAAGGTGATCGCATGACCCCGGGACACTGTGCAACCGTCGTAAATGTGAGTCAATTGCCAAGCACATCCAAATGTAAATAACATGACCATGGGGATGCTGCGACGGTCGTAATTGTGGAAAAACAATCACAAGACACTTTTCTCAGTGCCGTTGTAAATTTGAACTAAATGAATAATTGTAAGTTGAGAACTTTCTCTATGCTTCTGATACAAAACGGTAAGTTGGTTAACATTATAGAGTTCCTTCTTCTCAAGTTCTCCTTGGTGTATAAAACAGGATCTTATCTCTGGTCCCATACCTGAAGTCATATAATACTATAGATCCCACCTCTGACATCCATAATTCTCCTGAAGGAATACTGTCTCTCCAACTTTCACAAACCTTTAGATTGTATAAAACATCA
Source organism: Protobothrops mucrosquamatus (assembly GCF_001527695.2). Classification (NCBI taxonomy): domain Eukaryota; kingdom Metazoa; phylum Chordata; class Lepidosauria; order Squamata; family Viperidae; genus Protobothrops; species Protobothrops mucrosquamatus. The sequence goes on along the minus strand of NW_015386625.1, from coordinate 213,658 downwards.
ACATGTACTGAGATGTATGTAGTACAGGCTTTTCTTGATGGAGTGCAGGTGGGCTAACTTATAGAAGGTGTCCAAAATCTGGAACCCCTGATTCCTGTGACTTGACATTTGGTATAAAAAATTCCCTTAAAACGTAATACAAAAATGTCATAAAACATTTACTGTGCTGTACAGTTCAATAAGGAATATTTTCAGAAGAAGGTTCCTGTCTGAAAATATCCCAACTTTTCTAGTGAAGACAGTGCATTAGAAGATGTTTCATTGTTGAAGATACTGGGGAATCTGGTAAGGAAATAGGGACTTGTCTAGACAGTCCCCGAGAGTCAGACGTGGTTGAACAGAATAAATAAATAAATAAAATTGCATGAGTAATTTAATGCTTTTCCTGGATTTACGTGTCTTTTTCTGTCTGCCAGTTCAGATGTAAAAGTTCAGTACTCTGAAATTTCACAGATTAAAATGAAAACCTTTCTGCATTTTAGCATCTCTGTTCTTAAAATAGGGTCTGAGAACTGGCGGAAACCTCCCTCCAGTTAACTTGTTGATGTATTTTTATATCATCATCCGTCTCACAATATTTTGCAGTTGGGCATGTTAGTACATTGAATAGCTGTAAACCTTCTTATATCAAAACAACACTACTTAAAGCTCTTGAAAGAATTATGGGATCAAAATGTAATGAATTAATCAATTGACACTATTGAAGCGAGTGGATAAGTTAATGCTCGTAGGATGAGCCTGGTGGGAAGAAGAATTTCTATTATAAAGGTTAGGATAGTTGAGTGAAATTAGAGGCTATAATACAGGTAGTCCTCAACTTACAACATTTCATTTAGTGACTATTCCAAGTTACAACAGCACTGAAAAAAAAGTGATTTATGACCATTTTTTCACGCTTAGGTATCCCCATGATCAAAATTCACATGCTATTCTGGTCTGGATTTCAGGGTGTTCTCTACTGTTATGTTATAGATTGACAAATAAGGCACCAAATCAAAGAAATTTTAATTTGGGGGGGGGGAAATGAGAAATCTTTTTAATAATGAAGCTTGATAGAGGAGTGAAGAAAATGCAGAGGAACCGATAATTCTTTTATTTTGCAATTCTAAATTTCATTCCCCACACACTTTCTTCCATGTTATTCAAAATAAGTGATTACCTTAGAGATAGAAAAATATTTCATTGTTTCAAGCTTTTATGCCCCCGAAATTCCATGAGAGTTTAGCAATAGATCAATAAAGCAACCCCATTGCCCATATACATTAGCAGATACGTTCCTTGCCTTATATAGTATGAATAGTCCGTATCGTTTCCCTGTTCCTTAGAAATGTGTCATAGATATATTTGGCATGATAAAGGTCTCTTGGTATTTTTTTTGGGGTGGGGGGAATTAACAAATTAAGCAAGTAATTACAAATATTCCATAGAATTCCATCCAAGTTGGAACTTTAAGCCTGCTCCACGCACCTCTTTTGAGCAAGACTGCGGTTGGACACATTTCCTGCCCAAACGCTTTTTTCCTGACAGGAAGTAAACATAAAAAAAATAATCTTTAATCCCTTGTCTGGTCTATTACCATTAAGAATTGATGCCCTTTAATTTTGTGGGATTTTAACTACAAAATGGAATGGCTAAGTACTGATAATTGGGTTTGGAATTACACGGTCATTTATATCTACTGCAATGCAGGAGAGGCTGGGAAGGTGACATTAATTATTTAGCATTTCCTGGCTGTGGGTCCCATTTATAGAATTTACTGATATGTTCTGTTGCGAACAATTATCACCAAGTGAGAGTAAACAAATTGGGCAGGCGATGGCTTCTTTGGTACGTTTCTGCCTTTTTTATTTAGACACGCCTGATTCAATTTACACTGTGGTTTAATGCAATGCAATTATTTTCACATTCCTTTCTCGCCTGTACTACTTTTGTAAATCTTTCTAGCGCACATACTTTTAATCCAAGAACACTCAAACTCATAAAATGTGGATAGTGATAGGAAAAGCACACCTCGTGATTTTTTTAAACCTTATCTTCCTTCTCTCTCACCTTTTTCGAACTGTCCAGAAATATCGTCCTTAATAGAGTTAAAGGTTGATTTTTTTAAAAAATATTAGGAACTATCCCTATGATCCAACGTGTTTCTTATTAATAAACATCCCACAATTCCATAATATTTGAAAAATAGTACAAGTAGTCCTCATTTAACAACTGCCTTGTTCAATGACCATTCGTAGTTACTATAGCAGAGAAGAAGTAGGTTCATGACTGGTCTTAGAACTTGTGGCTGTTTCAGCATCTTCCACAGTTTTGGGATCACAAATTGTACCCTTGGCAAGTGATGTGCATTTCCAACAGTCTTCAGTATCCTGAGGTCACGTGATCACCATTTGTGAGCTTCACTGCCAACTTCCAACAAGCAAAGCCAAACAGTAATTTGCAAGTCATGATCACATGATGTTTTGCTTAACAACCCACAGTGAATGACTTGTCAACTGCAGCAGAGCTGAAGTCCTAAGTCCAGCATGGTCACGTGACATTTCACTTTACAACCATATATCACTTAGCAATTGAATTGCTATTCCAATTCCAGTTGGTAAGTGAAGACTGATTGTCTTGGATCAAGCCTTCATCCTAAACATTGGCAATCTTGGAACGGTCAAGGATAGGAGTATGCGAAAGGGTATTTTGAATATTCTGAGCTTGAAACACTACTCCTGTTCTGAGAGGAGACTTTGGTTGCTTCCGGCAGCAGAATTTTTAGCATTCTGGGTGCAGAAAACAACTTCCAGATAAAGTGTTGTAAATGTTAGATTGCAAACCAAGTGTTCCAAGGATTTTGTTTCAGTGGTGGAACAAAACATCCAAGAGTCCTAGCATGTTTGTATGATGCCACTTTTTATCTCATAATGTAGCACTCTTCCACACAATAAGCTAGACAGCATATCATAACTTAAAACCTTTCAGTAAAACCCAGAAGGTCACGTTCAAACAAAGGTGATAGCTCAGCTGCTTAATATAACATACAGGGACAATAGGGAGGCCCTCACAGCATATTGAACCACAAATTCTGAAATCCCATTTTTGCCCAGTCTAGTATATTGTATGAACCTTGTCATTTAGTCAGACTTAGTCCCCTTAGCTTCATTGTTCATGCTTAATGATAAGACGGACACTTAAGAGGTCTTCAAGCCTAGATTGTAAAAGGGAGATACCATACTGGCTTTATTCAAGAAAAGAGCATACTGCAATTGTTCATGTCAGCCAACAATTCTGAAGTCCATTGTTTTAAGTGGAAGCGAGAAAGAGGAACACTCAGTTGCCTTAGCTTGACATTAGTTGTTTTGGCTAATACTGTTTCAGTAATAAAATGAATGCAAAACACAAGAGTGGCATTCATCTTATTTATGATAGATTTTAAAGGCTTCCTAATTGGCTTAATTGTGATTAGTTTATTCTAAATATTTATAAATCAGCTGAAAATTAATTGAAGCATATTGATGCAGTGATGAGGGTTGGGGGATGATATGGAACAGCAATCACAGTTCATTAGTCAGTCTCTACCCAATAGCCAAAGTATCATCTTACATCTCTGGGTAGCTAAGTTAGTGCAAAATACCCTCAGATGAATGGATTGGGATCTGTTTCAGCAAATACTTCTAAGGCTATAAAAAGGAATAGGAAGTGATTAAGGACAAGTAAAAGGAAGTTTGCTTTTGTGCATCCATAGGCAAACTGTAGGATTTACCACCACATGACGTATCCATCAACCTGGACAGTTTCAAAACATGGGATCTAAGCTAGTGGGAGAGAACACATATCATGCAATTGTCTTCTTACTGGTACTGGTGAAGCTAAGAGTAATCTACTGTGTGAATGAATGCTGACATTATGGAATCCAACCCACCTAGGAGATGGAACTCCAAAATGAAAACCAGAAGAAGGCAATCCATCTCTGTAAGGTCATCAAGAAAACGATACTTACATGGCTGACACATTTAGACAAATGTTGATGTCTGTAACAGAATGAAGGACGCAGACATATCTGTCATCCTGAGATGTGTTCTCTTACACCTGCAAACTGTGTTGTGTGTGATATCCTCAGCCTGAAAAAGATCTGAGAGAAGAACCCATTTTCTTTTTTAAAAAAAAGCTCACATACACACAGACTTTGTAAGGGTGAAGAAAGTTGAAATGGACAAGGAACTGAAAAAAGAATGAAGAAAAAAAGGCCAACAAGCATAGATAGTCTTAAACAGCCTTGGATTGCTAAATTTAACCAGTTCCTGGACAAATCAAGACATTGAAATGAGAGATTGGTCTAACTAGTACAGATTTCTAGAGAGAGAAGAAGATACAAACAGACGAGAATATAATGGTTATGCTAGTTGTGAAATGTGGTCAGCTTAGTTGTAACTGAAGCCCTTGATTGATTCAGTGAGGAATTTAGTAAGAGTTATACACATAGTAATAGCTTAAGATAGACTTATAATAGCAGCAAAAACATGGCTGTTGCTGGGAGGAAGATAATTAATTTCAGAAGAGTGGGATATTTGTACCATAAAGCAAACTGTTGCCTCTTTCAAAATGGGGATGGTTAAGAGGTAGGGAATCATTTGCTTCCTTTAGTTGAATGATACTTACATGGTTATCTAAAAGAATCAGTTTCTTGGAAAAAAATAATACTTTTCTATCCTTGATATGTTGAACAAGCGGAAGAAAATTCAGTTGGTTCAGAAGAACATCCTTCAACAAAATCTTTTGTCTAACTGATATTAAGGAACCCACCTGCAGTGCTAATTGATGGGACCCCAGGTTGGAAGACAATAATCTAGATTCTGGGGATTAGGTTGAGTCTTCATGAGTATATGTGGCAGTGATGACGGAGTAAAATCAAAGGTGCAAAGATAATTCACTAATAATGCCACTATTAGAAGTTCCTCATTTTATAACAATATGTAAAACTAGAATATGGAATCTTGAAGAATATTGAACTAGTTGAAGTGAAAAAAAATACTAAGTTGGATATTTTAATTACAACTGAACTTAGGGGGGCAGAAATAGGATTCTTCTTCTTCTTCTTGTGCCATATCCGTTATCAGACGTTGGCGATCATGTTGGCGATCCTGTTTTTATTAACAGCTGCACAAAAAAGTGCAGCTGAGTTTTGTCCAAACCAGTCCCTTAGATTTTGAAGCCATGATGTTCTTCTTCTGCCTGGACCTCGTTTGCCTTCAATCTTTCCCTGGAGGATTAAATGGAGTATGCCGTATTTTTCTGGGTGTGGCATCACGTGTCCGAAATATTCTAATTTTCGTTTTTTAATTGTTTTGATGATTTTCCTTGGCTTTCCCAGGCGGCTTATCATTTGCTTCCTTAATTAAATACTAGTGAATGAACAAATATGAATATGAAATGAATATAGACATAATTTCAACATAGACCTTATGAAGGATAGCTGTGTTACTAGATTCCATGATATAACAATGAGTAAGCTGAAATACTGAGCATGTGGTGGGAAGGGATAATAGCTAGGAAAATATAGATGCTTGACATTCTCTGCTTGAGGGAAGTAGAAGAAATGAAAGACAGTGGGTAAAGTAGATAGACAAAGAGATTGTAGGAATGTCCTTGGAAGAGCCATAACTTACTACAGATGACAGATTGAGACAATGAACATTTGTTCATTCAGTCACCAGGGGTTGAGGCCAATTTGATGGCACGTAACTAACTAACATCGAATGGGAGAAGGTGCTATGCTCTCCAGTGCAGTCAGGAAAAAAAAATGTTGGGCTGGCTTTGATCATTGAGGATGCTCTAAGATATGCTTAACAAACCTCTTTGGAACTTGGCCAAATCCTTCACAATCAAATCACAGTGCATAGGAAATCCTTGCTCAATGATCCATCTCTATGTGATAAACTGTCTTCACATACTCCTTGCTCTGTAAATTACGTTATTAAGGAGAAGTCATTTTGGTAATGCACTGATCTGCGCTTATTTCAATTTTGGAATCTGTTCCACCAGAAATTAAAAATGGGGGGGGGGGGGAACTCCTCGAGGTCTTCAATAAATAATACAAATTGATAATACATGCACACAGGCGCGTGCTCACATGGAAGCATATTTGCAATTGCGTACCCCGAAAGGTGTGTATATCTGTGTAAATAACTGAACCTAAATAAATTAGTTTTTAAAATGGAATTCACTGAACATGAATAGTCACTTAAAAGTGTAACTGGAATTGACTGTGTCATGTATCAGCCTAACAGCCAGAGCCCTGGTTCAATACAATGAACTTGGGAAGGTTTTCTTAATGAAAGAACTGACGTTTTCTGTGCAGTTGCCGCATTCATCAGATTGCTCCAGTGTTCATTACACTACAAAAGGCTGCCAATGTGAATTGTTAGGATCATCCGTTAGGTGAGCTTGATAAGGACAGGAGATAAGCAAAGGCCTGAATAGCTTTTGGCTTCTTAACAAGCATATTCAGAAGCAACATTACTGTGATGACCTTTCACCAACGCATTAGAATCCCTGGTTTGTACGATAATTGGGCTGTAGGACTTTACTCCTCTTAAGGCCTGCATTAAATTGTGCCAGCAATTTAATAAACTCTTCGCCTGCTCTGCTCTGCCCTGCACGCTTAGCGGTGTTATTACGGAAGGCCGTGATAGAATAATTTGGTTTTCTTTAAAACAACGGTGGACGGCGTCAGTAAGAAGTGGACACTCCAACTATCAATTAGGGCTAATTAGATTGTTAAGAGCTGCCCAGTTTCATGATGCTAATTTGCAGATGTGCCATATAAATAGGGTTGTTGCTGCAGAGGCAAGAAGTACGATATGGAAACGGGAAGGTAAACCTGGAACTGCTGATTGGAGAGGTTAAAGACAGGATGGGCCAGTTCTGTGCTTTGCCCGAGACACGTTTCCACCTAGGTTTTTGGTTTAGAACAGGGACAGGCAACCTTGGCTCTTTTATGACTCGTTGACTTCAACTCCCAGAATTCCTGAGCCAGCCATGCTGAGGGGAAAGGGAGAGGTTGCCGTGCTGAGCCATGCTGGCTTAGGAATTCTGGGAGTTGAAGTCCACGAGTCATAAAAGAGCCAAGGTTGCCTACCCCTGGTTTAGAAAGATAGTAGATACAGGCAGCCCTCAACTTATGACCACAATAAGGGTGAGAAAATTTGTTACCAAGCAATGCAGTCATTACATGAGGCATCATATGGCCACACCACATCCTTTTTGGCCATGATCGTTAAGGACATCACTGCAGTTGTTAAGTCTTATGAAGTTCCATTCCCAGAGATACTGCCTGGGGAATTCTGGGAGTTGAAGTCCACAGGTCTTAAAATTGCCAAGGTTAGACACTCCTGCTGTAACCCGTCCCAAAAAGACTATAGTGAGCCACCCTGGACATTGGCAATTCTATAGCCCAGACGTGGGTGTTTCAGCCAGGCCGGGAGAATGCAGGGGTCTCCAAACTTGGCAACTTTAAGACTGGTGGACTTCAATTTAATGCAGGGGTCTTCAAACTTGGCAACTTTAAGACTGGTGGACTTCAACTCCCAGAATTCCTCAGCCAGCGTGGCTGGCTGAGGAATTCTTAGAGCTGAAGTCCACCAGTCTTAAAGTTGCCAAGTTTGGAGACCCTTGACTTAATGTATTGAGTAAATCCAGTCATTACGGTTTATAAAGTATGCTTTCTGGCTTATGTGAAGCCAGCCAATTGTAGCTAATTCACCACACCATGTACAATAAGCTGTGGCTTAACACACTGTGCTGAGCACAGACAAAGTAAATCAGAGTTAATTATTTCAAAAGAATAGCACACATAGCACTTGTTCTGGCACCAGAAGGTGCTTTATTGTTATGGGAACAAGGCTCAGTCCTATATCAGAGATGCTGTTCCACTTATTTAGGTATGCTGTGAAATTCAAAATTCACATCATTTCCTTTTCTAAGTATTAAGGCAGAGCTGATTCTTTCCATTCCCTAGTAAACTTCTTCCTTGCTTATCAGCAGTTGTATCTATCAATGGGCAGGGATCATTATTTCATACATGCACATGTTTATTGTCAATGTATATCTGTCTCTTTCTCTCTCACACACAAACACAAGCACACACTTTTTTTTAGTGCAATTACTGGAATTGCAGTCCCCACAGTTCAATTGCTTGAAGAATGCAATTCAAATTACTGTTATAGTAACTTTCTTCCACGCATTATTGTTAATGCAATACACGCTTTCAAATATTACCTTTGGCTTCATCCCTATCCCTTTTACACAGCCCAATGGTGTGAAATCCAGACTATAGCATAACACAGGGAGGATGTGTTTTGTTGAAGCTGAAAAGCAGCAGCAATAACACTCAAAGAGGGGTTCTGTTAAAGACTCTTAAAGAAGCCCCCAAACCCTTATTTTCCTTCTCCAGATTTGTACCATTTAGAGCTGGACAATGCTGGAGTTCTCTGTGATAACAGCCATCGGACTTGTTCGGAGTTCATTGGATTTTTCCTGAAACAGAATTATTGCCTTTCTGATAGATAGGAAGAAAAAAAAAGGTAAAGTAATGTATCCTGATAAACACTGCTGTTATTCTCTCATATTCTCTCCCCCCTCTCTCTCTCACACACACACACACACTCACACACACCTATCCTCATCCCTCCCTCCTACCTTTCCTGACTGTGACCTTGTACAGTCTATAAACAAGCCTTGGGCATCACTGAAATACATCAGGACTTTGAAATTTAAGTAGCTCTGAAACCCATCAATGGGGGTGAAGGGAAAATGACCTGGAAAGGGGGAAAAAACCAAACAAAAGAAGAAACATGGATCCTGCTTAGAGGTCTGGTAGAGAAGCAAGGTATACTGAAGGTCAATATTCAGACGTATCCTGAAGGAGCAGCCCTGACACTCATTTTCATTCACATCTCAGAGCATCCTTCCTTGCAGAGAGATTAGTCAACGGGTAAAATAAAACAAGAAATCCAGACCAAGTCATTTCCGTTCTGAATGAACGTTCTTTATTTTGTCCAAATGCATTAAAGCTTTCTACCCTCAAGAGTAGGAAGTGTTTTGTTTTTTTAGGTGTTCATTTTTTCATGCAAAACCTCCCCCTTCCTTCCCCCCCCCTCGGGAATAAAAACACCTAACGTTTGCTTCTGTATTCTGTTTTTGGGTATATTGATTAATCCTGGATGTTGGTGTCATTTATGTGACCCTACCGTTAGGAAAACTAGAGACCAAATAGAAAAATCAAGGTGATCTCTCGTTCTTCCTTCAAATCTTCCTAGAGACACCAGAGAATCAGGCGCATCCTTGTCCCATTAAGCTTCGACGGCTTCACCCTTGGTAAAGTCAAACACTACGAAGTAGGAAAAATATACGAAGGCATATAAAGGGAACCTAAAGGGTTACACACTGTTCAAGAGCTGAACAGCTGTTGGCTTCCTCTTCGCTCTGCCTAAAGCAGCCCTTGTAACTGGAGGCTTTCAGATGTCAGCAAACATCTGAAACCCCATGGCTACAATTTCTGGATGGCACCAGGCTGGTAAACGGGTGCTCTCAAAGTATTTCTTTTAATGACTGTTGGCAACAGGATGCTGCTGATCCAACAGTGTTCTTGTTAACCTCCCTATCTAAAAAAAAAGGGGGGGGTTTACAAGATCAGAAGTAGTGTTTTCAATGATCCTAAGAAACGTATGACGGTTGTCGGACGTTTGCTAATATGTGGCATCATCTTCTCTTTCACCAGTGTAATTGTACTTCATTGATGGGTTCTACTCGTAGTGTAGGTGGGATTATGCTTTTAGTAATGGCAATAGCACTTAGACTTATATACCGCTTCACACTGCTTTACAGCCCTCTCTAACATATTGAGAGAGCGCTGCTCAATGTTAACATGAATGGCCTCTTTTATCTCTCTTTCAAACCAAGGGTTCTCTCTGTCCAAAATTTGGTGATTTTGCTGTCTTCAAAAGACTGGCCTTTGTCCTGATGGGCTTGCTCACCCTTATGTTGTGCTGTGCGCTTGTGAAGTGCTTGTTTTGTTCCACCAAAACTGTAGGACTTTTGTTTCACTATAGGACTTAGTTCTTTAGCTTCATGCATCAATTAATCTATTTGTCACCAAAAGAGTGACTGTTACGTGTTCTTGTGAATTTCCAAAACACTGTAGATGGATTCATCTGGGGTTTTTTTCCCAAGCATATTTCATGCATTATTCTTGAAATTGATGCACCTCCCCTCCCCCCAGTACAGTCTTAGGCAGAATTCCCACCTGATTTTCCACTCAGTTTATTTTATAATTTACTTTAGGAGAGATAGAAGGTGCCAGCTCCCTCTCTGAAATGCTTTTAAACAAAATAAAATAAAATTACTACATAAATTTGAACGCACAGTTACTTTGCCTAAAGCAGGAATTGCTGAACAATTTAAGGGTCTGATTAGCATTTTATGCAAATCAGTTATTACTGCTCTCTACTTCCTTAATTATCCATGTTATTTCAATACAACCCTTTCTTTGATGTCCCAATTCTATATTTAAATAGTGCAAGATTTTTATCGTCTCTGCCCACTGAGGTTTCTTCCTCGCAAAAACATGCCAACAGCAGCTATTTTAAAGACTTCTGGGAAAAGTCTAATTGGTTAATCCCATTTGAATTAGGAAGGGTGAATTGCCACTCACAAAAAGTCAGAAACACACAAACTGCAGGCTTTACTCAAGTTTACTCAAACTTTCAAGACTTTCCCTAAATTACACCTCAAAGACCCTTGATCCCCTGAATATCCAGAGGAACATAATCCTTTTCAAAATGTTTATAAACCTTTTACAAACACTAGACTTTGTGTTAAATGATTCATGGTAAGCCTGTATTCAATTAAAACCTGAAGTTGCCAAACTTCCAAAATTGAAAAGAAATTGTACCTAAGCATGACACAAACACTTCTTCATTGCTGCTCTAGCCCACAAATAAAGTCGTCTTTGGTTGTATGGATATTAAAGCAGTATTTTCTACCTTTCTCTAACACGGTTCAAGGCAGGCTTGAGATGTGTAAAGTTTGTTCCCAATTAATCACCTATTACTTTTGAAGATGACGTGGAAAGAAAGCTAATAGAAGCAGAATAAGAACTGACAGATGGGAAAAGTTTCATACTGCTACAGATTTATAGTGACTCAAAGCTGGGTAGATAGAACTGTAATTCAGAAATGGAGAAACACCCTTTCTTTCCAAGAGTTTTGGGGGAAAAATACCATTTAGAGTAGCAGGAAATCCCCCTTGCTCTAATACATGCTTGCTCTTATCAAACAGTGTCATGCTGTGGATTTGTCAAAGAGTTGTGTTGGCGTTTTAATCATTTGTGATCGTAGCATTTTGTAGTTGCTTTCAGGCAGCGTGTGCTACAAGCCGAGTTTTAAGTGCATGGTATCTTCATAGTAGTTGTCTGCTAGTCTGGGGGATATTTCTCACTGGATCTTTGATTGGTAATATGTATTAACAGCTACACAATTGGTGCCAGGTCTTTAATTTGAATATGATCAATATGTTTAAACAGAGATTTGATTAGCTAGAAGCTTGCTGTTGATAGATAGAAAACTGAGTTTGGTTTACATAGTGTGTATATAACGTTTTTGATTAGGTGGGCAAAAATGGTTATTTCCCCCCTCCCCTATTTCAGACTAGGAATATAGCATTTACATCTTGGGAGTAATGTGTCCATCTTCACCTCTACAAAGCTTTTCATTCTCCAGATCAGCTTCTTTGAGATTTGGAATGTCTACTACCTTTAAAAAGATAGTGCTTCCAGTTCATGAATACAGGTCCAGCTTCTTAAAAAATAGCCACTTCACTAAATACACTGTGTGTGTGTGTTGTGTGTGTGTACACATATGAAATTATACAGTCTAAAATCATCATCATGTATTTTCATCAGGATGAAATATCGGGAGCTCTGCTTAGTGCAAGATTTTATTAATGATGTGCTGTCAGAAGGTGGATGCTCTGCATATTTGCATATTAAACAGCTGAGTGAAGAAACATTCCTTTTATTGCTGCAGGGAATAAATCAGTTTAAAGCAACTTCTCATCATTTATACTCCTTTCTGCTAAATCTTCTTTTATTAAAATAAATTGTTGAAGTGCTTTGCTCATACTTTGAATACTGATGAAATTTACCTTGATAGGGACCTGGGAAAACATAACACATCCTTAAAGGTACAGTGGCTTTCCCTTATATGTGAACACTTTAATTATCTACAAAAAGAGGTATGAATACTAGCAAAGGAGAAAGTAATCCAAAAATCAGTATATTACGAGAGGGTGATATGTATTAACGTTTTCTTGAAATTTCACACCTAACTTTAAGTTCTTGCAAAATGTTGTTATAATAATTTTAATTTAATTTGCAGAAGGAAGCTGATGTTTCCACACTGATGGTTATGTATAAAGCATGCATTGTGATGTGACATTTGCTTGGAGTGTTGGGAATCTTTGATATTGAATATGAAAATTTAAAGGCATTCTGTTGACTAAATTCTAAAATCTTGAGCCCTGCATTTGTTTTCAAAAATCCAAAATGATTGGATCGAATTCAGATGGGTCTCCTTGAAAGATAGCTTAGTCCACATGTCTCCATCCCCAGGATGATACATAAATATGAAACTCTACATATATGCATGTAACATAATTTTATGCTTGAAATTTGAAGCCCACCTTATTCCAGGCTACCAAGCTTTTTTTTAAAAAAAGATAACAGTTGTTCTGGTATATCTGAATGTGGAATGTTGGTCATTGTGCTTCAGTACATAAAATATTTATTCTACATTCTATTACAATAAAAGCTACTGTTTTTTTTCTACATGTACTGAAAATATCAGTCTCCATAGGAATATTTCTCATCTCAGTTTTGTCTGAGGGTGGCACCCTGGCTTTAAAAGTCAGCAAACAAGCTGGGACAGTAGCCAGAAAATGAAAAGATTGAAGAGAGTGATCAATTTGTTTATTGAACTTGTTCTTTACTGAGCTTAAAAAGGAGCCAACCTGTACATATCATCTCCTGAATTTTTCCATCTTAAATACATCGCTTGCTTTGAATTCAGAACCAAGAAGGATTTGTGTCTGTATGGAGGGAGAAGACACTGGAAGCTATAGAGAAAGAGAGAAGGAAAATGTTTGTACTGCCCGAGGGAAGCAAAATATGTTTTCCATTGTCTTCCCAATATTAAGTATTATGTATCCTGTTTGGACCATTGGCGTACATCGTTATGAGCTGATAACATATGCAGACTCTTTCAACATGAACCAGATGGTTAGGGAAAAATAGGAGTTGATCTGTAACGTGTCTGGGAAGTATCTGGTTGGCAGCACCATCAGATTCAGGGGCCTCTTACCTAGAGAAAGAGGAATCCACTGACTAATAAGATAAGCATGGAACATGTGTACCATAGGGTTTTTGAGAGCATCCCCTTAGTAACGTATTTAGATTACAAAGTCTGTACCCCTGTTCTCCAAATTAGGCAGTGAAAGAGGAGATCATTGAAAAAAACAATCCCAAGGTTTTAATCAAAAGACATAGTCATGTCAATATTTTGGAGATTAATCACTAGCCGCAGACATGTCTTGTTTATGAGAAATGCACATGTTATTATACAAGCCAAATACCCCAAACCTGTCTCAAATTTATGTTGCTTTTTGCTCAGTATCGGACCTCGATTAGTTTGGAAAAGACTCCTGTCAGGGCTGAAAAAGTGGGTCACAGACCTAGATCCCTTGGAAAGATCTAAAACTCAGCACAACTTTGTATAGCTCAGATTTATTTGGTCGTTTCTTCTTAGTAGCTGTCTTCCTTGCTCTCTTTTGCTCAGTACAAAGGAGAGTTTTTAGATTACAAGGGTTCAATGTGCTCTCTCCATCATTATTAAGGGTGGAATTGTAGTGGCCTTCTTCTAGGAGAGCGTCTTTGACCATACTCACTTGGGGGATGCTGAATCAGTTAGCTGTCTCCTTTCCTACTGCCCTTTCTATTCAATACGGCACAAGAAATTAATTATGGTCTTACTAACTATGCCCTTACTGACTTACTAAGTACTGTCATAAGTACTCAAAAGTCCTCCTTATCATTTCAGCCGATAAGTAAATGATGATCTCTAGGAAGGAGGACACATTTTGTTTAATCAACATTGCCATTTGAAATACAGAGCGGTTTAGCTTTGTGGTATCGATCAATATGAATGTTATCATCCAGTCGTTTAATCTTAACAGTTTTATAGTTAGGTCAATGACCATCACACAACTATACCTGGTAGAGGTGGGCAATTTCTGGTCAGAGGACTTCATGCAGTTTTTGGTCCTAACACAATAAAGCTCACAGCTTAATTTCAGATGTGACCTCCAGGGATTCATTTCAGATCTATGGGGGGAAAATGAAATATTTCTTAGGTGCTGGATTGGAAAAGAGAGAGAGAGAGAGAGAGAGAGTATAGATGTATCTGGGGCATTGAAAGGAAATAAAGGGTAGAGAGAATACTCAAAGGGAGGGAATAAATGTTTCTATCCACTTTTGGGTCTATTTTAGGCAATTTTTTTAAAAAAACTCACAAGGGACTATTTTGAAATATATTGCATGTCCCTAGTTTGGCCCTGTCCATTGCATGCATAAGCCGCACCCTCCAGTGTGATTGATCCTCAGTAGAAAAAAAGTGGACCATCAATTAGATAACGTTAAAGAAGCCAATTTAAGATAATGAAGCAAGCATTTAGCTTTTAAAGGTAAAAATCAATAGATAAATAAAAGAATAAAAGTTCTTAAAAGCTTTAGGTGGTTGTATTTTCTTTTGGTTTGTCTCACTGCCTGCTATTAACCTTTGAGGTTTTTCTACACAAACGGCCGTTTCCCAACGTATTCTGCAGATCTGGTCTTTTCTATGGAATTTTTTAAAAAAAAATTCAATCAAGAGTGAGTGAAATCTGTTGGCTAACGCAAGACTTTTGATTGGGTGACAATTAAACAATAGCTAATATTTTCATTATTTTCCATCAAGATTCTACAAATGTGTTATCATTCCCTTTGCAAAGTCAAATTAAACTTCTTATCTACCTGTGCCAAAGTTCTTATAAAACTATCATGAGGAAAGTGTTAGAGGTAAGAATTCTAAATCATATATTATCCACGAACGAAGGGAGAAAGCGTGACTGTCTTTCTGTTATAAGACCCATTCCTTTCCTTGGGAAGCCTACCTGCCTGCCTTACCAGTCTCTCTACAAAACTCTATCCAATTCATTTTCTGCCTGTTCGTCGTCTTTGTCTCTTAATAATGATGATGATGATGATGATGATGATGATGATGATGATGATGATGATGATAAAGTTGGAAGGGACCTTGGAGGTCATCTAGTCCAACCCCCTGCTCAGGCAGGAAACCCTATACCATTTCAGACAAATGGCTGTCCAGTTTCTTCTTAAAAACTTCCAGTGTTGGCACGTTCACCGCTTCTGGAGGCAGGTTGTTCCACTGGTTAATTGTTCTAACTGTCAGGAAGTTTCTCCTTAGTTCTAGGTTGCTTCTCTCCTTGGTCAGTTTCCATCCGTTGCTTCTTGTCCTGCCTTTGGGTGCTTTGGAGAATAGCTTGACTCCCTCTTCTTTGGGGCAGCTCCTGGGATACTGGAAGACTGCTATCATGTCCCCCCTCGTCCTTCTCTTCGTTAAACTAGACATACCCAATTCCAGCAACCTTTCCTTATATGTTTTAGCCTCCAGTCCCCTAATCATCTTTGTTGCTCTTCTCTTCTTTCTTAATTATAACATTTCCTTTCTTTTTCTATGAATATCTTAAAACCCCCAGCTCTCTGAAACATGCTGTATTTGTCAGCTACTTTACTCCTTTGTGATTCATGTGCTTAAAGTCTCCAAATTATGAGAGTGTGTATTGTCTGATTAAATCAAACATATTATCTAAACATGAAATTAATCGTAAATCACACATTCACTCCCCAAAATGCAGGATAGAGTTGATTGGTTCTTCTTGGGTTCTGAGAACAGAACTGAAGTTTATGTCAGTAAATGATACTACTTGGAAGAAACCCAGTCCCTGGATTAGGCTGTAAATTGGTCAATAGCCTTCCTAATTCCTTATATTTATTAGAGACATAATTAATTGGGATGCTTCTTTGCAGCCCCTGGTTTTAAATGTTTCATAGCGTGTGCCTAAGTATTACATTAGATTCAACATATTATTTGATTAATATACAGAATTAATGCACTAATTTCTTGGAAAAGAGTGTTTAGTGCCAATGAAATTTCTGTAAATAATCCCCATATGTCTTTGGATTCTGCAAATGTGCCTGTAATGTGTAGCCAAGAATAATGATTAGCTATTATGAAATTTCTGTAATGGATTTGAAAATGCTTTCGAGTCTGGTTAAGACGGAATTTTGGTTAGTTGTCCAAACTGTACTTAATATGAGTGCTCTGGGGCATAGTCAATTGCCTGGGAAAACATGAAGCTGCATTAAGAAGTATATCTCATTATTGGTCTATTACCAGTGCTATATGTGTTACAATACAACTTCCATAGATTTCAAAAAGCCAATTCTCAGTGCTTCGAAAATACCTTTTATTAGTTTTATGCAAAGTGAATTCAGTTTAGCAGCAAACACTTTCAGTTTATACCACACTTAGGATTTTATATTCATTGGTATTTATTTTCTTTTCATGCATGTATTTAAAAAGATTTGCAAGACTATTCAGCTTGTACAGTAAAATGTGAGTTGTAACAACACAATAGAAACAGCAAAAACAGAAGTCTAAGCCACAACATACTCAAAATTCTCAGCTAATTTTCTCATCCAAAATCTTAATTCAGAATCTATAGTGAAAAAAAAAAGTTTTTTCCAGAAAGCCAGCAGAGTTGGGCCCATCTGAATCTTGGCTATGCCATTGCATAAGGCAGCTAGGCACAAATCCTGGATCCTGTTAGGTGACATTGTCTTACGGATGGGAACACAAAGCGTGTCCGCTCTTTCAGATTTCATGGGAGGGATAGACATAATTGGAAATAACTTGGATTGCCTTCAAATGAATTGGCCCTGTGTCATGAAGAGCTTCATAAGGTGGCCAGCATCTTGAATTATGCCTGGACACCTATAGGAAGCTTGTGCAGTTCACAAAGTTGTGAATACCCATTGCTGTGCTATTGCTGCATTCTTGTCTTGATTTTTAACCTGCAGACATGCTCTCAGATAATCGTGTAGATGGTAAATAGGAGTGGAGAGAAAGTAGAGTCTGAGGAACTCCCCAAAGCTTTTATCCTACTAACACCAACTGGAACTAGTCTAAGTGGAAGAAGTACCATGAGAATATGCCCTTGACTTTAATCTCCAAAGCTGATCTAGAAGGTTATCGTGATTGATTATATGGAAAGCCACTGAGATACCAAGAAGAGCTGAGATGAATGCACATCCTGGTCTTTCTACAAATCATCTATAAGTGTGATCAATGCTACCTCATTGCTATAACTCCATATGACACTGTCAGTCCCACTAGGTCAGGGGTCTTCAAACTTGAAGACCCCTGCACTAGGTAGATCAGATCAGGAAATCAACTCCACAAAAAAACTAAAATACTTTCATTGAGATTGAATAACGGAACCTTACAGGTCTG
The DNA here is from genome assembly GCF_001527695.2 of Protobothrops mucrosquamatus. Lineage (NCBI taxonomy): Eukaryota > Metazoa > Chordata > Lepidosauria > Squamata > Viperidae > Protobothrops > Protobothrops mucrosquamatus. The sequence goes on along the minus strand of NW_015386625.1, from coordinate 195,989 downwards.
TTGCTTTGAGCTTCTCCTCCTCCTGAGAATTAAAACGGTGTCTTCTTGAGCTCCTTCTGAATGTTAACTTACTCTGGACTTAAAAATGTTCCAGCCCCTTTTGTCTAGGGCTAGGCAATGGTTTCCTCATATCTCTTCTTCCTTTATCTCTTCAGAAACTCAACTAAAAGTATAACTTATTTGTTAAAAATAAGTTTTGGACTTGATGTACAGTCATACCCATGAAGGTTTAGTGTTATATTCAAACTTAGAACCATGGTATATTCAGCAAATGAACATTAGGAATGCCACAAGTTAGTGTTAAGTATGAATTCTAATGCTCATTTTTTTCCCCACATTGCTCTCACAGCTCTTAATTTAAATGTAATACAAAAAGACAGCTTAGTATTATGGAAATCAACTTGGATTCCTCCCTTTTTCTCTAGAGGGATAAGAAAAGATTGAAAACAATTTTAGCTAATTGCATTTATTATATCACCAACCAGTTGGTTTATAAACCATGGTTGCTGAATAATGTTAACATAAAAACATTTTTTCTCCATAATTATTAATTTAAACCCCATTTTACTCTTGTGAAATATTGAGTTCAAATAGCCCGAATAGGAGAAGAAACATTTCTTGACTCTTTGTAGGCCTATTGAAAGAGTAGGATGAGTTCACAGCCTTAATCTTGCACATTTCTGTAGTCCTGAGCTGTGTTTTAAAATTTAGGTTACACAAAGTTGAGGCGCTGTGTCTAGTTGTCACAGTTTTGATCCCCTGCTCATTTGTAAGTACTCCAAAATATTATATAAGCATCCAAAATATTGTACTAAGTAAATAGTATAGTAAGTTATGAGAAACTGAAAGCCAGGTTAGCAAAGCCGAGCTTTTCCAGAGGTGATATCTTGTTTTATAGCCACATTTTAAAGATTCTGATAACAACTAAGAAGATGGCTTCTTTTCCCGTGGAGTAGATTCATCCCCTTGAAAACGGATCTCCTAAAGAAGTTGCAAAGCCTTATAATTAATCAGCCCATGAACCTGACACAAATGTCTAGCGCTTCCATAAATTAATTCTATAAATTAATTAATTAAGAAAGAATTACTTGGAATATTGGCTCCATCTATGCAGACCAGCAGTACTCCCTAAAGTCACTCCCAGATATGAATCATAATAGGGAGAGGATTAATTTATACAGGTTGATCAGAACATGGTGGAAAGGGAGCCAAATCCAGGGTCACAGCTGCACAGCAAATGAGGTAGGAGATGATGGCTGCAATTTTATATTCACTTCAGGGAGGAACTCCTTGTATATTCAGTGACACTTATTTCTAATAGATGTGCAAAGGATTGGTAGGTAATTTATTATTTTGGAAATACCCAGTTCAATTGGTGACCTTTAGGATCTTGGGCACTAAGCTGAACTATGGGCAAATTAGCTGTTATGTTTGTATGACGTTTCCACGCCCAGAGGTATGCTTGTTGAAAATAAGTCATGGGGGTGAAGGTGGGGCCAGAGTCCCTTGGGTTAGTGAGATGGACGGCACATGAATTTAATAATAAATAAAATAAAATAAATATTTTGTTATCTGTTAGGCACAAACGTGACCAACAATTTCCAGATACTTGAGCAGCCCACCTAGGCACAAACGTGACCAACAATTTCCAGATACTTGAGCAGCCCACCTAGATGTGAAATCTTAGTTGCAATTTAGGAATGATAGCTATTACAGGCAATTGTCTAGGAGAAGAACAGGCAGAGTCGGGGGGCAGAGTCAAAAGAGGAATCAGCTAGAGCAGAGGTCCCCAACCTTTTGGGCACCAGGGACCGGTTACGTGGAGAAAGGTTTTTCCGCGGATTGGAGATGGAGCGGTTTTGTGTGCTACCTGCATCTCACGGATGGGGCTTTGCTTGTTTGTTTGGACCAGTTGCTGGCATGCCGTCGCCCGGTACTGGTCCACGGACCGGGGGTTGGGGATCCTTGAGCTAGAGTCATTATGTTCTCACAAATGATCTAAGTCCAACCCATCTTGAATTCCATTAACTCTTATCTAGCGCCCATTTAGTGCTGACAGTCAGTTAACTAGATTCTTGAGTATAGGCATGAGCAATAAATCAGTTAAGTGGAATTTAATACGTGGTTCTGATTCTTTATGCCTGACAATTCTATGTCTGGTTTAGAATGTGCATGTCCTCTTATTTCAAAATTGAGCATCCTCTTTCCATGTATTCCCCCTGTTTAGTACACTCTTCCCTTCTACTTCTCACTATCCTTCATTAGGGATGTATTTTACCTGCTCTGCACTTTTGCGTTAAGATTGCCCTGTCACTAGCAGAATCCTGACAGTATGTCTGCAGAATTGGCCAAATCCATGTTTGGGCTGAGGTTCAGCAGAGCAGTTCCTTTTATTAGTATATTTGATTCTTATCCTGTTCTCAACACCATGATATTAGAAGATTCCAGGTAAACGGGAACTGTCAAGAAGAACCAAGAAGGATGATGACAAAAAGATAGGACAGTTGACTCTACTAAGTAGGATTGAAGGGACTTAGTTTATTTACTGTAACTACCTTTGAGAAGAGAAGGGTTAGTGGGAATTTGTTTTTACTCTTCAAATAATTATTTTATAAAGGGAGAGCCAATTATAGAATTCAGGTTTAAAAAAGGCAGATTCTAGTTGAATTTTAAGGTATTTTTTTGCATTGTGATAGGATTACCTTGATCATGGATGTGATGATTGACAGAACTAAAGGGTACTTCTTTAACAGCTATGTTCCAAAAAAGCTGGATGGGCTTTTGTTAGGGATACTTTAATTTGGATTTGTTCACCAAATAAGGGCAATTTAAGCCTTTCCATCTCTAATTTAATTCCCTTTAATTTCTCACTAAAGTCATCAACACAGCCTTTCTTCTCCTACAAGTCTGGAAAGTATTTGCCTTGCTAACAAAATTTGTGCCCTTCTGACAGATTCCAATAAAACCATTTTATTTGCATTTATAATTACCCTGCGATTTGGCTTTATACAGATTTCTTGCCTCCTTCCCAATACACTTATGGTTGCTTTAAAAAAACGCGATGAAATGCAAAATTGCCCAAACCGCAATGAAACAACAGTAAAATAACATTTAAATAGCCTTTTGTGATGAGCTCTGTGGATATTTGTGTCGCTTAGAGGTAATCATGTTTAGAATCTAATGTGTGTTCCCCCCCCCCCCCGGATCTTTATAACTTAAAATAGGCTTTTTGGAAGTAAACAAATTTGTGCATCCAGACAACAATTGTATATGTTTTATCCAAGCACACTGGTTTTAACGAAGCTATTTCAGATTTTGACATTATAAATAATTGACTTACCTTATCAAAATTGTTTTTTTGGGGGGGAAATAGAAAAAAATAATTGTGTGCTTTTTTCATGAAATTGAGCAAAATTACGTAGTCAGGAGCCTTAAAATGCATTTTTTCTAATTAGCACTACTTTATCCTTTTCTTAATTTTCTCCCTCAGTTAGTAAATATAATTTTTTCTCTCTCCAAATAATATTTGGACACAAAGAAAATTCATAGCAAATAATAATAATTAATAATAATAATAATAATAATAATAATAATAATAATAATAATAATAATAATAATAATAATAATAATAATAATAAAGTTGGAAGGGACCTTGGAGGTCATCTAGTCCAACCCCTGCTCAGGCAGGAAACCCTATACCATTTCAGGCAAATGGCTATCTAGTCTCTTAGAATAGAATAGAGCTGGGAGGGACCTTGGAGGTCATCTAGTCCAGCCCCCTGCTCAGGCAGGAAACCCTATACCATTTCAGACAAATGTCTGTCCAGTCTCTTCTTAAAAACTTCCAGTGTTGGAGCATTCACCGCTTCTGGAGGCAGGTAGTTCCACTGGTTAATTGTTCTAACTGTCAAGAAGTTTCTCCTTCATTCTAGGTTGCTTCTCTCCTTGATTAGTTGCTTCTCTCCTTGAAAAAAAGAATTTATGAATGGGAGATAAAAGAGCGTGGTGAAAACAAGGCATTTTTTTCAGTGGATATATAATTTTACAGCTCTTAATACCTGCTTCTTAACTAATGTAAATGTAAATGTAGAACAATAACAAGTTAGATTTCATTACGCATTATATCTGCTCTGCTGTAGCTTCAGACACAAGAGAAACCTTGATCTTAAAGTGTCTCGTGTTCATGCAACACACATATTAGTTGCTGGCCATGCCCATGACTTTCATACAATATTTTCTACAAGGTGGAGCCAGGTTAACGTCATGGTGCAAACTCTAGCAGGTCCAAAGAATTGGGATTTGCTTACGTTACTTCTCTCCTTGATTAGTTTTCATCCATCGCGTCTTGCCCTGCCTTCTGGTGCTTTGGAAAGTAGATTGACCCACTCTTCTTTGTGGCCACCCTTTAGATATTGACACTCCTAGTCCTTCTTTTCATTAGACATACCCAATTCCTGCAACTGCCCTTCATATGTTTTAGCCTCCAGTCCCCTAATCAACCTTGCTGCTCTTCTCTACATTCTTTCTAGAGTTTCAACATCTTTTTTATATGCTGGCGACCAAAACTGAAATGCAATTGATTCCAAGTGTGATCTTACCCAAGCCATCGTAAAGCGGTCTTACCCCAAGGCATTATAAAGACAATTTGGCAATCGTCCTAATGTTGCTGTGGTTGAACCAAGGTTCTCTTGTTTAACCTCTCTGCCTTTTTAAAAAGTTTGAGTGTATTTGCAGAATCATTGCACCCAGCAATTCAGTTTGTCTCTCTGCTTGTTAAAGACTTGAAGGGGGGGGGGAGGGCATGAAGATGGGATGTCTGCTCGTTTTTGTTTGAAGATATAGGGGAATTTAATTTTGGCCTGATGGACTATAGACCCGTCTCTTTGCATACCACAAAATGTAACATCTGCAGCATCTGGAAGAATCTAGGTTCTGCTCTTCTGGCCGGTTTCCTATGTACGTCGATGTTAATGTGTGTGCAACTCTGGGAAGCAGAAGAATTAGAAGGAGAAAGAGAAGAATGAAACTCTGTCTATACTGTGTCAGTGATTAAAGCGTTGCAGTTTTTTAAAGCCGGCGTTTTTCTGTGTTGCCAGGTGAAATCGGGAAATGCTCTATTTACTTTCTCTCTATTGACTAGCTGCATTCAGGCAAGACTGCCAGTGCGTTGACATGGAAAGCAACAGAGACGGAACCATTTCAAACCCCTCACATTATACTGCTTTGTTTGCGGACTGAATTGCTCCTGTAGGCACGCACCGGTTCCTTTTTTTATGGAGTGCTCGCATGTTGACGAAGCTTTAAGAAAGAAAGGAATAACATGCTGGTGGAGGCTATCATAGGAGTTGCTGTCAATTTTATTTATTTATTTTTAATCCATTCACCCCCCCCCTTTTTTTTATTTGTTTGGTTGGGAGGGGGAAAAAAAAAACAAACCCTTACATGCTCTGAATAATTTCTAAGGTCAATAGAATACATTACAGCAATAAAAGCGCTTAGCAATTTACAATTTCATCTTGGTGCGTTTATCTAGAGTTCTGAAAATAAAAATGTTTTGATTTTAAATACGAGGGTTTCCCCCCCCCCTCCCCTCTTTTGTGGAAAATGTTTCCATTTATTGAAATGGCCTGATTTCTGGAGTGCTGATTTAAAATGTGTTTTCTTATACAGCTAACATTAAGGGATAATGCACAGGGAGTTAAGTGGCATATAAAACATCTGGCCGTGCAAACGGAATATTTCTGTACACAATGACTGAAGAATTGGAAACCATATGCCAGCTGAGAAGTCTCGGTGTGGATTTTATCCAAGTACTTGCAGTTCAGCATATATTTTGGCAACCCCATCCTCTAAGTTTCTGTTTGCCTGAATACTTCAGTCTAAAAGTAAGAAAGAAAAAAAAATCTTTAAAGGAAAATGTCCAATTTCTGACTACTGTTTCACGGCCAATCTTCTAACCTCCCTTAACAACATGGGAACCCTTCAGAGGTATACATAAATAAGGGGGAATTTAACCAGGAATGGAACTGACTTATATTTGTACCAGTTCTATTCTCAAAATGAGCGGTCCTTGGTGCTCTCTGAGCTTGGTTGTTTTCTTGCAGACGTTTCATTAACCAAACTAGGTAGCATCATCAGTGCTATCAATGTTACCTTTTAGGTAATGAAACATCTGCAAAAAAACAACCAAGCTCAGACAGCACCAAGGACCCCTCATTTCAACCCTGAGCTACAAATATTTTCCTTTCTCAATCTCTTCTCAAGGATAGTAGTTTTTAGTCACTCCATCTTCCAGAATGGAAGTTGAACTCCAACTTCCATCATTCCTTACTTGCATAATCTCTCGTTTACTTAAACGTTTGGTCTGATTCAGCAAAACCCTCCATAGATATTTTTTTTTTAGTTGAATTGTTTATTTACTATCTTTTGAACCTTGCAGCTGTAGAAATCACACCAAGGAGTTAAGCTGGGATGGTTTTATATCACTCCTATTATTTTCTAATGAAGTCAAGAACACAGTGCTGTTAGTTCTTAAAATCTGGAAGCAGCGGAACCTTTTAATTTAGCAAACATTGGAGTGTAAGTACATCGGTCTGGGCTTTGATTATCCAGTTCTGGATTTGAATTCCACTGGATAGTAAGAAGGAATGGGTTTAGAGCTGTTGTAGTTTATAGTAAAAAGAAGTGCAAGAAGAGAGAGAAACGTGTTAGAATCCAGTAAACTGCTTCCTGTATGAATCACGGAAAAGTTATGTAGACATATATCCCTAGATGCTCATACATAAGCAAAGCATCACCCTTTCACCTCTTGAGAAATTATGAAATTACCTGCTGTGTGTATCTCTTCAATTTTTTCCTCTCCTCTTTGTGACATTCCCTGTGACATTAGTTTAAAAATAATAGTAATACACAGACTCACTGAGTACTACTGAGTATCTGGCGGTGGAATTCTCAGCTGAAAAGACCTCAGCCCTTCTGTTAACACAATACTTTTATCCAGTAATCACTGCCTGCAGGAGACAAAATAATAATTCATCTGGAAAATGAGATTAAGTCCTTTAAGTTAGGCCATGATCACAGAGAGAGACCCAGTGGTGTTATCTGCTTGAGTGAAAAATATAGGTTCGGGGGCCATTCTGGTTCAAAGGAACTGTGCAGTAGCCTTGGCTTCTGGAAAGTAATTGGAGGCTGTCAAAACCTTTCTTTGTGAGATATGGATATTACAAAAGAATCCTATTAATCTCTGACAAATCATTTGATCGAGACAGTATGTTCCTTTTCTTCCCCTTCCAATCCACATTTGTATAAGGACTGGGAAGTTGTGGGAATGAACACGGGAAAAAAAAACTCCTCTCTCTCCCCTTTTTATAAAAAAAAATCCTTTTGGAAACCCAATGTGCGCAAAATTCCCAATTTCATTATCTTCCTCTGTAGTTTAGCTGTGTATGCAAAATGTCTTTTCAAAGTGTCTTTCCCTTGAGGAAATATTTATGCAGGCAAATTAAGGGGAAGAAAAAAAAAGAAGAACTGTTATTTAGGTTGCTAAAGGCCAATAATCATCTTTTGTCTTTTTCCCTTTTTAAGGGGGGAATTAAAAAAATCTTTCTATAACTTGTATCCTTGTTGGGCCCGCGGTGGATAAGAAGCCTTCTTGTCTGAAAGATGCCGATAATGCGTCAAGCTGAGCTTAGAGCCTCCATCCTTTTTAAGCAGAGAAGTAGAATTATTGGAAGAGGAGGAATGTGAACTTTCCATTGAAGATGCAGGATACCTGTACAAGGAGCCAGATAGGATGTAGAAGTGGCTAGATTATCTTTTAAAGGTTAAGCAGGATAGAACAAATCTTATCACATTTAGTCTCTGATGCATAATTTAATGGGATGTGTATATGAATCTATCTGTCTGTCTGTCTCTCTCTCTCTCTGAGTGTATAAAATCTGTCTAACCATACGGTATATCATCTATCTATTATTCATGTACAGTATCTATCTATCTATCTATCTATCTATCTATCTATCTATCTATCTATCTATCTATCTATCAATCATCTGTCTATCTATCTATCTATCTATCTATCTATCTATCTATCTATCTATCTATCTATCTATCTATCTATCATCTATCTATATACCTATATCTATCATCCCTCTCTATCATCTATCTGTTATCATCTCTATTTACTATCATCTATCTATCTATGAATTTCGAGATAGGTCACAAATTTGATAAATAAAATTATCTATCTATCTATCTATCTATCTATCTATCTATCTATCTATCTATCTATCTATCTATCTATCTACTTATATTTATCTGTTTGGGGCATACTTTCTTGAAAATACAGAGGAAATACATTCCCTAATTGGTATAATTCTGAGCAAAGACAAGCAGATTGCATTCTTGGTATATCCAACTGAAAGGACATATTCATGTAGAAATTGCTATGCACCATACTGATTTCTACATTTGTGTTCTCATAAGAAGAATCTAGATGGATCATAACCTGCCTCATTTCTATTGTGGCCTCCTAGATGGAAATCACTACAGGTAATGTTAAGTGCATCATTTCACCTTCCTCTATATAATTGCAGTAACCTCTCCCTATTATGCTTGACTGTGAATTTCAGTGATATTGACTCCATTGTTTGTACAAGATGGCACAGGATAACTTGCTTCTGAGTAAATATGAAGGTGATTGTGTTGTTGTTTTCTTCTTCAGTGACTCCCCTTTTTGTTTATGCTCTTGTACACCTTGTGCCGTGCACGTAATTTTAGGTACGCAGCTATTTTCATTGAGGGTAAAAATATGAATAGTTTATCCATCATCTTTTAGCTCAGTGATTTAAAAGACAAAGTCTGTTGATCGACTAAAAATCCAATCTCAAGTTTGCATCCATACATTCTGATATTATTACGTGTATCTTCCAAGAGAACGATGCCACCCTGCAGTGCCCACAAATTCAAAATGATTTGCTGTGGAAGTTGAAGTCAGGTAGATATCTAGAGGGCTTTATCTCTCTCCAGCTTGTCAAATCTGCACAGCAAGGGAAAGGAGAGAATTAATTGTCTGAGACAGTGATACGGAAAATTTGTTAGTGGCTTATGTTCCCTGAAATATTAGACGACAATGCTTTTAATATGTGTTCAAAAATTCATAAGCAGTTACATTGAAAAATGGGATGCGTCTGACTAAAATTTTGTACCTTGCAAAGATAGGTGACTATTCTTGCTGTTATAAAACCCTGTCCTCTCAAAAGTCCTGTTTTGTTTTGTTTTGTTTTGTTTTAAAAAACTAGATGCATTGTATTTGAAGTAAAGGTAGTCCTTGTTTAGTGACTGCCTCATTTCGCGAACATTCACAGTATCTTTGTGATCAGTCATCGCATTTACGAGCTTTGCAGGTCTGTGAACCAAAGAAAAGCAGAAGTAAAATCTTAATGACAGTCAAAGTTTCAATCAGTCACCTTTTTTTTTTTTGAAGTTGCTAAACCAAGACTTTTGTCTGTAGATATCCATAGTTGCTATTTGATGTACATTTCTGTTATGCCTTTATATCTATTAAGTATTCCATTCACCCATAATACCCTTTTGAAGTAGGTTCCGTGAACTATGTTCAGAAATACATCAAATTCCACCTTCAGAGTCTTCAGCTCTGCTTTTTGGTCTCTGTAATGCAGTCATTGTAGTCATGGAAAATCTTGGAAATCCATTCTTGTCTTTCCTCCGCCTTCCCTGCCCTTGAATATATCTAATGGATTGACCAATTGTAATGCCGATATTGACAGATTTAACGGATATCAATTACAGGAGAATATTTGTAGTTCCGGGCTGAAGTGAAGGGTCCTTGCTGCGCTCTCAACCAAGCTCAGAGACCACCAAGGATCCCTCATTCATACAAGTGCTCCTCAATTTACAACCACAGTTGAGCCCAAAATTGATGTTGCGAAGTGAGACATTTGTCAAGCGAGTATCGCCCCGTTTCTTGCCAGAGTTGTTAAGTGAGTCACTGCCGTTGATAAGTTAGTAACTCGGTTGTTAAGGGAATCTAACTTCCCCGTTGACTTTGCTTGTCTGAAGTTCACAAAAGGGGATCCCATGACCGCGGGACACTGCAACCATCCTAAATATGAGTCCGTTGCCAAGTGTGTCTGAATTTTGATCACATGACCCTGGGCTCATAAGTGTGAAAAATAGTTGTAAGTCACTTTTTTCAGTGCTGTTGTAACTTTGAACGGTCACTAAATGAACTCTTGTAAGTCGAGGACTACCTGTGGATTTCCCCCCATATCCGCCCAAACGTGAGTGAAATGAAATAATTCATAATTGTGGCCTTTACTAGACCTCCCACTCTGTACAGTGGGTACTGGTGTCACTCCAGACACGTATTTATTCATTTTAGTTATATGCCCTTTATATATCACAGCAAGATATTGGGACATCTAAACAAGAATCCATAAATCAGCCCCCCTATTAAACTTAATATGTAATTTTAAAATGTATTTTTTAGAGATTGCTAGATGGCAATTCCAAGAATTCATCCCCATTGTGTGGAACGCCTGGAGACTTTAGCCATGCTTGAAAACCCCCAGGTTCCCTTCTCTCTGCATTGGTCAGCTCACTGCTGAGCAAAGGTTTCAAAGAGGATGTACCGATTTCCAAAACAACAACAGCAGACACGTGCAGCTGGATCTGTTCCAGCTATGACATCTGTAACCACTTGGGGGGAGCTGCGATGTGATCTTTCAAGAATGCTGCATGTTTCAAATTAGCAGACAACACGCTGAATGAGAAGATAATGAACAGCCCGTCGCAAATTTTAGTGATAAGGGATTAGGTTCGTGAAGGAAAACTGTTGTTTTTAAGGACAAGTGCAAAATGTGCATCAAACGTGGCGTGGAAGGCTGTGAAAACAGTTCATTTTTGAGTGAATGATGTAAATTAGCTCAGCAGAAATTGCACGTGCGTTCGTTGCGCGCTTCAAATCTCTGTAGTAACTTTAGAACCTGCTTACTTGGCTATAGCTTAATTTTAAGAGAGGCTTGTGTTTACTTGTTTGAAGGCTTGTAAGTCACAATTGAGCCCAACAGTTCTGTTGTTCAGTGAAACATTTGTTAAGTGAGCTTTGCTCCATTTTACAACCTTTCTTGCTACAGTTGTTAAGTGCATCACTGCCGTTGGTAAGTTAGTGACACAATTGTTAAGCGAGTCTGACTTTGATTGTCAGAAGGTCGCAAAAAGGGATCATCTGAGCTTGGGACACAGCAACGGTTGTAAGTATGAACCAGTGGCCAAGCATCTGAATTTTGATCACATGATCATGGGATGCTGCAAAGGTCATAAGTGTGGAAAACAGTCATAAATCGCTTTTCCAATGCTGTTGTAACTTTGAACGGCACTAAATGAACTGTTGTAAATCAAGGACTATCTGTACTCAAAGTGGGCATGAACAGAAAGCAGTTTTTGCTCCTGAGGGCCCAAACAACCAACCTTGCTAGACATTTGATTTTTTTTTCCCCCTCCACTTTCTTTATGGGAAATAGTTCAGGACCTGGCTTTTATAATTGTCTGCCCATGTATTTATGGAGCCAACAGCCAATGTATAGATTGCCTGTTTAAGTTGACCCAAGATGATAATAATTTTTAAAAACCCATAGGCTGAGTTATACGTTTTGCACATTTTGCCATGATGCACAAGTTCAGTTTCACTACTTAGATCTTTGTCCAATAAGGTGTCATAATCACCTTCTCCAAAGAGACTGAATAATAAATAACAAAATAATAAAGAGTACCAACAGTGCACTTTTGGAGACTAACCACTTTATTCAAGGCACGTGTTTTTGTGAACTGCCGCTCACGGCATGGAATAACTTGATTGAGGTAGGATTTTAAAACAGGGTTATGATGTCAATGTCGATGGGCTTCCAATGGAACTACCCTACTCCTTTTCTTCCCCTCCAGCTTCAGCACAGTGTATTTAATCTCATGCTTTCTAGTAAACCTTTATTAGTCTTAAAAAGCTACTCTTTGTCTCTGTTTTTTGGGCTATAATAAAATAACATGGCTCTCCTCCTACAACGCATACTTCAAATAATAATTTGGGGAGATGCCTGGTCAATGTCTATGGAGATTCTTAATCATCCAGGTCATGATGCTTTTTCCAAAAGGCAACTGGACTTCCTTAGTTTTTTTTTTCTTCTTCTTTGAAAATGTTTCACATCTCACCCACAAAGCTGCTTCGGTTCTCACAGTAATCTGGAATGAAGGCGAACATATGTGTCCCAGGATAATGTTACAGGATCCAATCTGGGTCAGTCACTGGGACCAAAGATTTAGTCTTCCGAGCTTTCGGACCCATGCTGGAGCCCATCTTGAGGGAACTTCTGAACCCACAGAGAGGTTCCTTGAGTATGGGCTCCAGCACGAGTCCGAAAGCTGGGAAGATACAACTGGTGCTGACCCCGATTGGATCCTGCAGCAATCTGGAAACCCATTGGCATCCAACGGAGCCCCTATAGAAGTGAATCCAGCAATTCTATTAACTCAAGGATTTGCTACCTTCTGCACCAGCTGAAATGTCAGAATGGAGTGCCACCAATGAGACACCCTCCCATTCTCTCTCTCCCCCCCCCCTCCTGGCCCACTGTGCATTCTGGTCACAATTGCATGCAAACATTACCCCACAACTCTGGAGTTTGCCTGATAGTAATAATAGATAAGCCCTGGAAATTAAATGGACACCTTCTATTGTTTCTCAAAGGTGGTTTGTGCGAGCTCATTTTTGTAACATTTTCTACACACACACACACACACACACACACACACACACACACACACACACCGGAACAGAGATTCCACCTTGGCAATTCTCCATTTTGTTCATTTTAAGCACGTTTCCACTAAAGTGCTCTACTTCAAACTATTCTCAATTCAATTTGAATGGAGATGTTTTGTGTTTGGATAATTTACATATAAAAGCTTTATTGTATGTTTTAGAAAATGACTGGGTGCAGAGAACAACCGCTTCAGTTCAGCAGTATTGTTTTTTGTTCCTGCCACCCAAGTGACTCTCTCTCTCTCTTTCCCTCTCTCTCTCTCTTTCCTCCTGTTCCCATTACTAAGAAGCTATTCTCCACACCCATCCTAATTCTAAATTGTTAGTGACTGAAAGCAGATACGTATTTTTCCCTCCCAAACTCTACTAACAGGCTTCTAAACCTACTGTGATTTGACTGCAATATATGAAGATTAAAAATTGTGTTTCCATTACCAAAGTAATTTGAGGGTGACAGGTATTCCAGATGTGCTGAGGTACCACGACTGTCTGCTTTAAAGCATGACAGCTGATGGTGAATTTCTTCCCTGTGCCTCATGCTAAATGTTCACTCTGACTCTCTTTTCCGCTCATGGCTCTGTAGAAAGCAAATTGCGTAGCATCTTGAGTGCCTCCCTTAGATGTGGATCCCTGCATCTCAAGTGCTTTTTCCAGGGGAAACTTTGTGTATTAATTCAGAGACTGACTGGATCTCTGTGAAAATATAATTGCATCCTGTGTTTTACCATCACCGTTTATTTTGACACACTGGCTAGAGGATCCAGAACTAGGACACTTATTTATCCTAATGGGATGGTCTTCGTGAGAAACTTTTTGTTAGTGTGGATCATAATTTGAAAACTTTGGGTGTACAAACAATCAAGGGCACACCCATATTGGTTCAGAGGATTGGAGCACATTAAATAGAGGGGATTCTGACGCACAGGAGAGAAATGTGTACTAGAATTGAGAGGACTATTATTCACGAAAGGCGTAGAGAAAAAGCCGACACAACTTGACGGATGGGGAGGAAGAGCATGAAATAGTGACAAGTCAAAGGAAGTCAACTTGAACGCAGAAGGAAGACCTGCTTGTCCTTCCCATGATGTGCATTTTGATGGTGAGGATGGTTTTGGACAGAAGCCTTTGGACTCACAGACCAGTTATTGAAAAGAGCATTGTCAGGCATGAAGGAACAGGAACCACACGTTAAGTTCCAGTTAAGATTTATTGTTCAAGCTTAAACATAAGAATCTAGTCAATTAACATTCAACAGTAAATTGGCACTACATAAAGGTCAATAGAATTCGGGAGGGATTGGGCTGGTAAACCGCTTGTGGAAACATAACGACTCTAGGCTGGTGACTCACTTAACTCTGACCCCCAGTTCCGCCTGTTCTTCTCCTACAAGTATACATATATGAGTACATGCTTGGATATATATATGAGTGTGTTTGTGGATCAATAATTTTAGCAATTTGCCTCCTTTCCCAGCTGCTAAAAGTATATTATTTTCTATTGTATTTTTGTTTGGGCTTCTTAAATACTATAAAGCAAGAACTCTGGACACCAGATTAGATGTTTGGATGTCAAATTGTGGATTTTTCTAGGGGAAAAAAAAAAAGATCTGCCTTGAGGAAGATACCATCACCTTCTTACTGTATCCCAAATGATGACATTGAGGTCACTGAATTATTGGTAATAATTTGGAGCAGACATTCCCAAATACTTATTGGTAATATTTGGGAATCTCTGCTCCAAATGAGTATACTTTTCCGTTTCATTACTTCCCGTGCGACAATCCAGAAAGAAATCCACATTGTATCTTAATCATTACACGTTCTCTTTTCCTCATATTTGCTCTCCTCTTATATTTGCCACAATAATAGAATGGCCTGTTTTGCAAACTGAGCTAAGTATTTTCTTTGATTGATGTATGTTCCACAAGGCTAGGGTCTCTCTGAAATCTTCAGAATGAATTTTGCACAGAGGGGGCAAATCCTGTCTCTGGGTTTCCTCTTACTTATATGGCACCTTTAAGTTAATTGAGAATTTCTTCAAAACAGGGGATTATAATTGTACTCCGATGCACACCCACCCCAAGTCACTAATTCGGTTGCCTTGTCTTGCTGACACAGCACTCTGCCGGTTTGTTTTTAGTCGGTGATAAAATGGATTAACGAAGGACTATCTTTTACTTAGCTTCATATTTTATTATGATTTTCTTTTCAAGATCGTTTGAACAGCGGGGGGGGGGGGAATACCCAGACAGAGCATCTTATTTTATTGCTTCTCATTGCTAAGCTTGTCTTACCAATGTCTTCAATATTCATAATTCTGATTTTTCTATAATCATAGAAAATAGAAATAGAAAACTAGGATTGGCGCAACCGAAGAAGCTACTGATTCAGGTCACTGAAAGTATCCAATCTTAAAAGTTTTCTTAAGAGAAAAGCACAATGTAAATTAAAAAAAAAATGAGGGGAAGATAGGAGAGACAGAGAATGGAATGCTTGTTATTTAAATACGGTTGAATTTACTAGCCCTTTTTATGTTTTTGTTTACCTTTTCCTGTGTGCCTGTATATTCATACTGTTATTGTGTCCTTACGGTCTTTTAATGGGTGTTGTAAACACACTCTTTTTTCAAGTTATTTGACTCCGTAGGTTTATATAAAAATCAAGCACTATTTATAGCGGAATTGGTGGAGCGTTGTTTGGCTGGAAATGTGTTTAAAGCAGCAAATGGGCAAATTCAGAGTATTATCAAACCGTTCTTAGGTACATTTCCCCCCTAACAACTTGAATTACTTGAATCCATTATTCTTTGACTTACAGAAAACAGTTCTTGACCTTGGCCACTGTCTACATGAAGAGACCATCCTTTCTTTAGCCTCTGATTTTTACTCCTATGCTATGTCTGTTCAAGACTGAGCAGCAGAAGGAGAAAATAAAAAGCAACAAAGCTTGAGGAAAATGTCTTTTCTGAATAAAGTCTTTGACAGGAAGATTTAGAAGCTTCCCTCCCTTCCAGTCATAGGAGGTTGATGGATAGCTTTTGTAGATGGGATCATGTCAGAGACTGACCAGTTTTCCCCAGAGTGGTGCCTACTGGATATATCCAGGTTTCCCAGCCAGTGCCAGTTCGGGAATTTGTAGTCCACAGTATTTATTCCAACAGGCAGTTTGGTGCAGTGGTTAAAGCAGAAGACTGGAAACCAAGGAACTATGAGTTCTACTCCCACCTAAAACATGAAGTCACCCTTAGGAAAGAGGCAATGAAAATCTTGCCAAGAATACTGCAGGCCCAGTTCCTAAGAGTCATTATGACTTGAAGCATATTTATTCCAGAAATACTGAAATATTTTAGGTTTGTAGATGGTCCCTGTTCATTCTACTTTGGGGAATCTTGAGTAACTTTGCTATTGGCAACATCAGCATTAATCTTGCTGAGCTGCTGTTTTAATTTCCTACAATGCTTTTGAGTGATATTAAGACCGGGTTGCTAAAATGGTGATTCTCATGATCCAGAGTCATTATTCGTGCAAGGAGATAGTGATATTTTAGAAGCTACCTGGAGGGTATTGTATATTGTGGCTTGATAGCTCACTCCTAGAATATAATGTCAAGTTCTCCAGGTTATAGTCTCGCCTTCTCCTTATGAATTGAGACGTCTGTGGTTCATTCACTGTGGCGAAGGGAATGATTTAAACTGCTCAGCCAACCAATATACTCATTGGATTAAAAATACAATAAGTGCTGTGTAACATAACCTGTTCTCCGTCAAGGGCATTTTGCCTTTTGTTTAGTTTTGCTTGTATTTTTCATGTAACATTTAAATGCTCGTCATAGCCCAAATCCTTTTCCTGTAAATATAAAACATTAATTTAAATATTAATAATTTAGACCTGCTTTTGGTGTATACATTTTCACTTCAAGAGGACATGGTTTTACTTTGTTTTGTCCTAGGATTTACTCCCATTAGGACTGAGAGGTTATGTGTACATGCATTGTAGTGTTTATATTAGAGCTTTCTAGCCCAACGGTCTTAAAACAGGAAAGAAATTCTGCTAAATAGGGGAACAAATATGTTCTGCCAAGAAAAACAAATATTCCCATAATACACACTCCCCCACAATTGTTAGTGTTTGCAGTAAACTGTCCAGGGCATATTTAAAAGCAGTTGTATGTTTACAGTTATATTATTCTCCATCCTATTTTCTTAAATTGACAACAAACCTTGAAGGTGGATTTGGTAATGAATAGTAGCCATCCAAACGCCTAGTGCAGTGATGGCGAACCTTTTAGAGACCGAGTGCCCAAACTGCAACCCAAAACCCATTTATGCATCGTCGGGTGCCGGGTGGGTGTGGCCCATTGGGTGGGTGTGGCCCATTGGGTGGGCGTGGTTGCGGTGGTAACGGCAGAGTGGGTGGGACTAAAATGTTCAATCAATCAATTCCAACTTTGCAAGATTTTTTTTTCCTGCGAGAAGTTGAAATTGACTGATTGATTGAACCTTTTTTTTTT
This sequence comes from Protobothrops mucrosquamatus, assembly GCF_001527695.2. Lineage (NCBI taxonomy): Eukaryota > Metazoa > Chordata > Lepidosauria > Squamata > Viperidae > Protobothrops > Protobothrops mucrosquamatus. The sequence continues at coordinate 178,649 of NW_015386625.1, read as the reverse complement.
TTTTTGCACACGGCGGTGGAGGCCTAAAGCGAAAAGGTTTTATAAAATCCAGCTGAAGGCCTAGGACTGGGGCGACGGCGCGGGTGCCCATAGAGAGGGCTCTGCGTGCCATCTGTGGCACACATGCCATATGTTCGCCACCACTGGCCTAGTGGGCTGAATTTGAATTTGAGCGCAGATCTTCCTTCTCACGATATACCTTGTTTTCTTTGAGGATCTGGTGACTTCTGATAGCCACAGGGCAGTTTTAGAATTCCTGCTGCGTAATTTCGGGATCAAGCAAGTGGCATTTCCAGCCCAATCAAAGGTAACGAGTGCTAGAAAAGAGCCTGTGACTTTTTTCAGCCAGAGTAAACAGCATTGGTCTGGATGAGCCAATAATTTGCTTTAGAGAGCAGATTCATATTCATTATGAACTAGCCTGATGACATGAACATTCTGTCTCCTTTCTAAGTGGACATCAACTTTTGGAGAAATACGCCCTTCACTGCAAAATGTCAGAGGGAAATGGTTATACCTTTTATCTGTTCTGTGCCAGCCATGAGTTTTAAGATTCATGCTCATTTCTCAGAGGCCATTTAAGCCTGCTGGTATTAATTTATATCTGACGGTCCAAGCCCTACCATTTTGCATTCCCTTCCCAGCTCTCCATCTTCTGGGTACGCATTTAAAATAAACTTTTAGCTGTAAAGGGCACATTATGAACCTGACACTGTTGAATTAGGCAGAATATCCTGCTATAATTCATTCCTGCAATCCTCTGTGGCTGTTTTATTTTGCAAAAAAATAGGCTGCCCGGAATGGGTTGCAGGCTCCAGTGTCCATTCACAGGGAGTCACATCTTTCTCTCTCTTTTTTCAGCACCTTTTCACACTTTGTGCTGAGAGAGTGAAGTCACAGGATGGTTGGAGCGATAAGCGGAATTTATTTTCAGTTCATCACACTTGGAGACGTGGTTTCAAATAGAACCTTTATGATTATGTACACAAAGGAAAAAGGAAAGGAAAGGAAAAAGAGAAGGAAAAGAGAAAGGAAAAAGCAAAGGAAAGGGAGAAGGGAAAGAAGGAAATAGCAGAGGGAAGGAAGGAAGGAAGGAAGGAAGGAAGGAAGGAAGGAACGAACGAACGAACGTGTACATTACATTGATGAAAGGGTATAGAAGTATAGATGACTAGGAGCCTACAGATTCTTTTGCTGACAAAGATTGATTGACATAGCATTTGGACTTTTTTCTTTACCTCTGAGATCAGCTATGGGAAGAAGAGAGAATATGTTTTATTTAAACACATTGATAAATGACTAAAATTGTTTTTACCTATTGGGATGAAGGGAGAAATTACTTCTTTTTTTTCTTTATTTTTTTCACACACACATATCACTTTGTATTTTTCTTATATTTTTGGTAAGTTTCTATTCCTGCACCACAATCTCACCTCCTTTCCTTTTTCTGATCCTGTCTCTTCCGCCTTTTTCCTTAAAGGGGCCTCGCTCCTTTTCGGCCCTGGAGCATGCTGCCTGCCACCACTTCCATCTCCTCCAAAAGTCTTTCTCCCTTCCTCTAGGCCTGCCGACAGCCTCGTCCAGTTCCTTCGCTCCATAAGCTCCTGGACGTCTCCTCCTCTGCCTCCACCGGTAACAGCTCTGATTTGCAGTAGTATCTGTCGCTGTGCCAGCAGTCAAATCTTGCTGCCAGCAGAACAATTTCAAACAGCGCAAAGGACTTTTAACGGTCTCACCAACCGTTCCGAAACAGCTAAAAACTCACCATGCCAGCAAAGATTGTCAGGCGTATGTTAGCTTAATCCCACCACGTTGCTCAAACACATTAAAACCTTCCCCGATCATGTGGCCTGTATCCCTTACATCCCTCCAAAAACTAGATGTTTAACGGTGCTACAGATGTAAAAAAGATGCTGAGACTCTGGAAAGAGTGCAGAGAAGAGCAACAAAGATGATTAGGGGACTGGAGGCTAAAACATATAAGGAACGGTTGCTGGAATTGGGTATGTCTAGTTTAACGAAGAGAAGGACGAGGGGGGACATGAGAGCAGTCTTCCAATATCTCAGGGGCTGCCCCCAAAAAGAGGGAGTCAAGCTATTCTCCAAAGCGCCTGAAGGCAGGACAAGAAGCAATGGATGGAAACTAATCAAGGAGAGAAGCAACCTAGAACTAAGGAGAAACTTCCTGACAGTTAGAACAATTAACCAGTGGAACAACCTGCCTCCAGAAGCGGTGAATGCTCCAACACTGGAAGTTTTTAAGAAGAGACTAGACAGCCGTTTGTCTGAAATGGTGTAGGGTTCCTGCCTGAGCAGGGGGTTGGACTCGATGACCTCCAAGGTCCCTTCCAACTAATAATAATAATAATAATAATAATAATAATAATAATAATAAATTATTATTATTATATCAACACAGGATGTGACCTGTGCCAAGTAAAGCTACCTTTTGCAATTGATTGATGGGGAATTTATCAATGCTGATGGTGTTCAAGTGGTGCTCCGGTTGTTTTGGGACTGAACCCAACATGTTTATACTGTTGATACTACCTTTGATTTTTTTTCCTGCCACAGTCACTAATAAATACATTTGCATGATATTGGATGAATTTCTGACAATGTCAGTATATTTCATAACCCTGAACGTTTTGGGGGTCAACTGAAACCTATGTGCAGTTCTTCTCATCTGTGTGAGACTATTAATAGGCACATTCCCCAATCTGTAAATGAGATGGTAGTCTCAAGTACATTTGCAAATTGGAGGAGTGTGTACCCATCTTAATAACCACTATATTAGGATTTAGAGATGGCAAATATTCAATTACACTTTCTGTTTTACTTTATTAGCTACTGGTCAGTCCTGAAAATGAGGAGTGGGTGGCACTTTACTTCCAGGAAGACCCTGAATAGAATTGTTTAAACAGTAAATGCACATTGGCCTATTTTCATATGTTAATATGCCTCTTGATTTAATCATTGTGGGCTAATGACCTGCAAAATTTCATTTCCAAACGCAGCCATTTTCCAGCTGCTGAGACGTTAAAGTAACTAAAATTAAGGCAAATACTCCCCATCACCACCACTTAACAATGACTTAATGAAGTGGGCTTTCTAAACTCAACCTTATGAATGTGTTTTTCCCTGCCTGTTTTAAAGGCTCTTATATATGTGATTTTAATGGAAGAAAAGTAGTCTTTTTAGAAAAAAGTCTGAAGCTGAATGAGGGCGTGAACCAACCATTTAAACCCTGTGTTATTAAAAGTGAAATAGAATGAACGATGGCGACTGACCTCTTGTTCTTCTTTGTGAGCTTCTGGATGTCGCTTGTCGGCCACCATACAGCCCCAACTGTTGAGCTAGATGAACTCCTGACCTGATTTTTGACTTCTCCTCCTTGAAGGAAGTTTTTTTTTGAAGGACCAGGGTTTGACTTCCGAGGCCAAAATTAAGGCCGCTGACCTTGTTTCGCCATGAGTACAAGATTGTTTTATGGGACCCAGACAGGCGAAGCCAGTTACAACTTGGCATGGGAAAGACACCTGCCAATCAAATCTTCCTGCTTTTCAAGCATGGCCCTGTCATTGAGCCCTGACCTTTGAGAACATCTGACACTCTTGAGGAGTCACTGTGAGTTATGCCAGTCAGGACTACATTGTGTGAGATATTTTATGTCTTCCCCGTGTGCCTCCGTTGAAAATAGATTACATTAAAGGGGGGTGGGTGGGTGGGTGAGATGGCGTCTGCCTAAACTGTAAGTAAGACATGTACAGTATTCATTGGCAGAGAGTCATTTCACTTGAGTTCCCTTCGGTTTTTTTGGTCTTTTCCCATCATGTTTCTTTCAAAGGAAAGAGAAATATATGGAATATTCTCGGAGATGTTTATCACCAAGAATACAGGAGTTTGTTGGGATGTCTGGCTAGTGACTGGCTGGTTATTGTAGCCACAAGCTTGTCAACCTGGGCAAGATCAAGGGATTAAGAATTACCGTATTTTCCGGCGTATAAGACGACTGGGCGTATAAGACGACCCCCAACTTTTCCAGTTAAAATATAGAGTTTGAGCGAGAGAGAGAGAGGGGGGGAGAGAAAACTTGATGAGTAATATGCCAAACCACATGTGTAAAGGAATAAAATAGAATACCCGTATTTTCCGGTGTATAAGATGACTGGGCGTATAAGACGACCCCTGACTTTTGAGAAGATTTTCAGGGTTTAGAAAGTCGTCTTATACGCCGGAAAATACGGTACACTGTCTCTGATCTAAGTCCAGAATCTTGGAATTTCCCATCCTCATTTATAGTACAGAGGGTCCTCGACTTACGACCACAATTGAGCCCAGAATTTCTGTTGTTAGGTGACATAGTTGTTAAGTGAGTTTTGCCCCATTTTACGACCTTTCTTGCCACAGTTGTTAAGCGAATCACTGCAGCTGATAAGTTAGTAACCCGGTTGCTAAGTGAATCTGCCTTCCCCCGTTGACTTTGTCACAAAAGGGGATCCCATGACCTTGGGGGCACAGCAACGGTCATAAATATGAGTCAGTTGCCCAGCATTTGAATTTTGATCACATGATCATAGGGAAGCTGCCGATGTCGTAACTGTGAAAAACAGTTTTCAGCGCTGTTGTAACTTTAAACGGTCACTAAGCGAACTGTTGTAAGTTGAGGACTACCTGTAGTTTGTGGAAGCCCTGGGAAGTTTAGAAATACTTTTTTTTCTGGCTGCCTGGGTTGAGTTGTTCTTTATGAGATAAGCTGATAATGGAATGCCTTTTGATTCTTATTTCAATCATTTTCATTGCTTTCCGAATACCTCATAAGGGCCAGTCTCTAAATCTGGACTTAAGGGATTAGGTGCTTTCAGGACTATTTATCAAGGAATAACTTTCCTTCCTTCCTTCCTTCCTTCCTTCCTTCCTTCCTTCCTTCCTTCCAAGGAAGGAAGGAAGGAAGGAAGGAAGGAAGGAAGGAAGGAAGGAAGGAAGGGAGAGAAGGAGAGAGGGAGGGAAGGAGGGAAGAAATTAAGATCCGTCGGTTATAACATAATATTAAGGTTTATCCGTCAATATTTTAATGTTAGTAAATACATGAATAAATATGGACCTTCCGAGATACCTTTTTCTAAAGGGTGGATCATGAATATAAGGTAGAACCCAGCCAGTGCGATAGATACGAAGGAGGAATGTTACTCGTTTTTCATCATTTTGCCCTTATGAAGATACTTGTGTTGGCCAAGTTTGGAAACTAGTGTCTCAATATCCGGCAATATCCTGAATAAATGCTAAATTTGTGAAAAATAAGGAAAAAATAGTGGTTCATACTGTGGCTGCCATCTATTAAGCTGGCTGAATAAAAGCCCTATTGCTTGACTGAACCCATACATAACATGAACGATCGTCGGTTATATTCTATTTCTATTTATAATAGCAATGTGGGTGTTTTTCCACCAAATCAGCCTTTTAAACTGCCACATACAGTCCAAAAGTGTTTTTTCAACAAGAAAGGAGCTTGTTTGCATGTCAGAGATATGTGTGCCAAGTCTCTCTTTGGGGTTTTTAAGAAAGAAGATTCTCTCTTATGTTAGGAGTAAATAGATATATTAAAATAAGCTACGGGACATATAGTGCAGTATAACAATGATAAATGATGTTGTGTGTAATTTCTCTACTATTAACATAAAGTAATATAAACTGAAGGACACTAGTCTATTGAGAGAGTTAGTAGCTAATGTTCCATGTCAGATGTGGACAATGTCAGGACTGAATACAGATTAGACAGTGTCCTTTTCTCCCCGAGGGAATTAAACTTTAAGTCACCACTGGCTGCCAATGGTTTTACTGCATTTTGTTGGTGCCTTTCCTGGTCTATTAATTCAGGAGCTGTAAATGACAATGTGAGTAAAAAGGTTTTCCAGTGGGATGCATCTCATTTCAGTATCCACAATACACGCTCAATCCAGTGTGTCATAATACGCATTAAAAAATGATGTGGATTAACCATGATTCTCTTTGGGTCTCAGCTACGTTTCTTTTCTTTTCTTTCCTTGATTCCAAGAGAGTAATAGTCTTCGTTTACCAGAATGAGGAATCTGGATATTTTTCTCTGGATATGTAAAAACAAAAGAACTCATCAACCAGCCAACAAAAATGTTGAATAGCAGCTCCGGTGCTATTTGTCGGCTCCAATTCTAGAATTCCCTAGCCAGCAAAACAAAGTCCACACATTTTCAATGTACTATACTAGATTTTCTCTCCCTTTCTCCCTCTCCCTCTCCGTCTCTTCCTCCCCCTCTCTCTGTCTCCTCTAGTATAGTCACCGTTGTAATTTTGAACACTCACTAAATAAACTGTTTACAAGTTGAGGGCCACCTGTATACATATCCCAAAAGGAAGACAACAGCAAGCCACTTTTATCCAAGGCTTCATCAGGAATAATCAAGTCAAGGGAATCCTTACTTTTTAACAACAGCGATTTTTAAAAAGACTTCCATTATACTAGGCTCGTTTTTTTATTCATACCCATCAAACATTGTGAATGATAATTGTCATCATCAACAGCCCAACCAGATCCATTTCTAAGTTGTTGTTGTTAGTTGCGAAGTTGTGTCTGACCCATCGCGACCCCATGGACAACGTTCCTCCAGGCCTTCCTGTCTTCTACCATCTTCTGGAGTCCCTTTAAGCTCACGCCTGCTGCTTCAGGGACTCCATCCAGCCACCTTGTTCTCTGTCGTCCCCTTCTTCTCTTGCCCTCCATCTTTCCCAGCATCAGGCTGTTCTCCAGTGAGTCCTTCCTTCTCATTAGGTGGCCAAAGTACTTGAGTTTCAACTTCAGGATCTGGCCTTCTAAAGAGCAGTCAGGGTTGATCTCCTCTAGGACTGACCGGTTTGTTTACCTTGCAGCCCAGGGCACTCGCAGGAGTCTTCTCCAGCACCATAGTTCATAGTTCTAAGTACATTGCTAATAAGCGTCATATTTTAAGATAGATGAGCACGTGTTTTTTTTTCTCCTGAAGCTGATCATCTCGCTTGGCCTGTGAAGGACATTGCCTAGTGCCCAAAAGAAGGCAAGGCTCAGCCATGAATAAAACCTAAATTGGATTGCCTTTAAATTAAATGAAATTCAAATTAAGTTAACTAAGATCACACTAGTAAGATCCTCTTTTCCAAAGCTCAGTGAGCAAAAGTTGCTCGTATCTTGTTCCCTCAGTTCAAACCGCCTCCTAAGGTTGTTGTGAAAATAAAATTTGGGGAAAGGAAGGAACTTGTTATGCTCTTTGTGGGGAAGAGAGAAGAAATAAACAAGTACTTGTTTGTTAAGTGTCTTTCTTCCCCTATAGTTTAACTGCATCTGTGCAGGCTGTTTTACAGCCTGGTTCATTGAAAAACAGTTTAGCTAAGAGTGATTTCTACTTAGTATAGTATTTTATAAATTACCACTTGATCAGCTGTTGCAAAACATATCTCTGTGCAATAAAGTGTTTCGTCGAGGTTTCTTCCCCTTTTCTTTCTTTTTTTTAAAAAAACATATAAAATATTTAATTATTTCATTCAGGATTGGATATCATGCCTTTCCCGTAAATTCTCTTTTTCTTCTCCTTCTCATGATAGGTGGATTGATGGATTGATTCGATTCGATGTTTAAAAGTCAGACCACTGAGCCTGGACTTTGGCAGCAAATAACTAAAACCAATACAGTCCTTAAAAGGAGACACAGAACTGTGACATAGAGCTAAACATCACAGGGGGGGACAATATACCATAACTACTAGGTATTGAGTGAATTGAAATGAATATTGGCACTGTAGCCTCTCTTTTTTTTTTTGCAATAGAATGAGATTTGCTTCATATCTTGTGTGTTTGTGTGTGCGTGCTTGTGCATTGCAGAAAACCGACCACAGTACTTTTAGCCTTTGACGTTGGACCCAACATCTTGTCCTGTCATGTAGCACCAGTCTGAAAACATTCTTAATTAAGATACAGTGCAATTGATTATTTTGTGTTTATCTGTTGTGTCAAGGAGGTATTTCAAAAACTAGGACATAATCTTGCTGTTAACATTAAAAAAAAAAGAGCAACAAAAAAGAAGCCTACGAGGTTTTAGTTACTCCCTCTCCTATTTTCCGGAGCACCCCTTGAATGCGTGATAATAAATTCAGAGGCCTGACAGTGTCTTAAGTCTGCTCTGCCTTTGCCCTCAATTTCAGTGAGATGGGCCATTGAAAACTCATTACAAGCTGTTTAGACTCTGACTTTGACTTTTGCTCAGCAGTGAACAAAATTAACAGCTCTTGGAGAGGGAGAGGGAGGAGGGGAAAGAAATGTGTGTGAGAAAACCAAGGGATTCTTGGTTTGGTTGTGTCAACAGGTTGAACTCTCAAAGTACACATCTACACAGGTCCTCATCTTGATGGCACTTCCCGCACCCATTTCTTTTCTCAATGGGTCACCAGAAAATCAGTATTCACTGCAGGTTGGATATTCAATGTACTTTTTTTCTCTTCTTTCTTTCTTTCTTTCTTTCTTTCTTTCTTTCTTTCTTTCTTTCTTTCTTTCCCACTGTTATCATTTTTGCAAATAACTCAAGGAAGGGAACATATCCAGCTTAAGTTCCTCCTCCTATTTTTCCCACAACAATAACCATAAGGGGTGAGTTGGGTTGAGAGGGAGGGATTGGCCCAAGGTCATCCAGACTTTTGTGTCTAAGGAAGGACTAGAACTCACCATCCTTGGGTTTCTATTCTTAACCACTAGAATAAACTGGCTCATTAACTTACTAGTAGTAGGACTGCTTTGTAAATTTAACTGTTCTTTCTTTCAAATGCTGTCCATCTCCCTCGCCCTCCACCCCAATTTATTGCAATCATCAATCTTTTCAGCTCTTTTCGCTGCTGTTTAACAAATGTTTACTATTTCTTTTTGCGTAACTGTGTTCAAGAACAAAATTCTGATGGACTGTTGTTAACCCATAAACCTGTTCACAACAGCAGACAAATTCAACCCTATTTCTCTTATTTGGCTATTACATAAGTTGTAGGAACAGTAATAAAGACTTGGAAATTTCTGCTTATAATTTTTTTCCTCCCTCCCTTCTCTTTCTCTTTCCTTGGTTCCTTCATTCCTCCCTCCTTTTCTTATCTCCTCCCTCCCTCCTATTTTCCATCTTTCTTTATATTGGGTGATTCTGCAATAAATTATGCTTCCAAACACCGGAGGTATTAGAATCAGCAAAATCAGGGGTCTTCAAACTTGGCCCTTTTATGACTTGTGGACTTCAACTCCCAGAATTCCTCAGCCTGACACGTGTGCCTGGCACGTGTGCCTGGCTGAGGAATTCTGGGAGTTGAAGTCCACAAGTCATAAAAGGGCCAAGTTTGAAGACCCCTGAGCAAAAGGTTCTGAAGAAACCTCAAAGCACATCACTGTTGTTGGATCAACATTTAAGTTTTTCTTGAAGTTTGCATAAAAGTTTATAGTTTGTGTGACAGGAATCATTTATACTTGAAAATAGAGGAGAAAATAACTATACTTTATGTGCCAGGAAATGATAGGGGTAGGGAATCCTCAAATGTTCTGTTTGGTTTAAAAAAGCTTTAGGTTTCAACCCAGTTATGTAGACAGCTGGCCTAGGGCCAAACCATGGGGAAACGTCTTCAAGGTCGCAAGAGGCTTTTCCAAAACCCATTGGAATTTTACCAATTGGAGAATCCCTACAGTGAGCTGATTTTGCGAAAAAGAAAGAAGTGGTGTCAGGCATAAAAAGCTTTTTCTACCCTGTCGGCTGTTCTAGTAATTAAACAAGAAAGGCTGTATCTTCTTCTTACCCTTTTTTCCCCTCATGTCAGTGTCATTGCTATTATAGTGAACAATCATTGATTTGAAATCTCAGCCAGGTATGGTTGACATTGACCCAGTGGGTTCATACATCAGCTATTTATTTATCGAATGAAGGTTTACTTTAACCCAGTGGTGTTGAAGGAACTCTAGTCTCCTAACTGAGACAGAATTCTGCAATCAGCCATGGGTTGTAAATCATGAGGAATGATTAATGAAGTCCCATCCAGGCAAACCACATTATAGCTTAGCATCCTGCTGAAGTCCAGCCAGTGATGTCTCAACTTGACACCATTCCACAAGGCTATGATGAAATTTCAAATGTCACTTGGAGGTACATGGAAGACACTTACCATCTGTTGAACTAAAAAAGCACATCATTGGGGGGAAAGCATCATGTTCTGAAAGGACCTATGTTGTAGTTTGAAATCTGTCTCTATCTCTGTCTATCTATCCATTTCTCTCTCTGTCTTTCTTTCTCTTGTATCTATCTATCTATCTATCTATCTATCTATCTATCTATCTATCTATCTATCTATCTATCTATCATCTACCTATCTATCTATCTATCTATCTATCTATCTATCTAGATATAAATAGATAGATAGATAGATATAGATCAGTGGTGGTGAACTTATGGCACGGGTGCCAGAGGCGTCACTCAGAGCCCTCTCTGTGGGCACGCGCACCATCGCCCCAGTCCTAGGCCTTCAGCTGGGTTTTATAAAACCTTTTCGTTTAGGCCTCCGCCGCCGTGTACAAAAAAAAAGGTTCAATCAATCAGTCAATTTCAACTTCTCGCAGGGAAAAAAAAGATCTTGCAAAGTTGGAATTGATTGATTGAACTTTTTAGTCCCACTCAGTCTGTTGTTACCACCGCGGTCACGCCCACCCAATGGGCCACGTCCACCAAATGGGCCACACCCACCCGGCACTCGACGATGCATAAGTGGGTTTTGGGTTGCAGTTTGGGCACTCGGTCTCTAAAAGGTTCGCCATCACTGATATAGATAGATATAGATATATACTACATATTAATATTATATATTAATATATTGAAACCCACCACATAAATTATTGCTAGAAGTCCACAATTGTCATTTTACAAGTTCCATTGATTCCAATTCCTGGCATATGGTTTCCCTCCATGTGGACAATATGTAGACAATATTCACATTTTTATTAAATATTTCTACTACTAGCAATGCTTGTTGGATGGAGCTTCCAAAATATTCCTCATTATTATTATTATTGCTATTTAATTTCTTATTCCTATCAGGCTGCATGTAAGCTCAGATAGACCTAGGGTAGAAGAACAGAAAAACCTGTACGTCAATAGAGAGAGATTGTAACAGATGCTTACAGCTCTTGTTCTTGAGATGTCAACGCATTAATTTTCTTTCCCCCCCCCCCCCCTCATATTGGATAAAAAAGCTTCCCCAGTGACTTTTTTCAGTTTTGCTTACTGGAGCACTTGGCAATACCTATTTTGAACATTTCCTAAACCAACGGCCACAAGGGATGTCCTTCGAATTCTAAATATAACCATCTTGCCTATATTTCCTTTTAAACAAATAATGAAATCAGCCGAACTCCTTTTTGGAAAAAAAAATGCCTTTCTGTAGTAAGTATGGAACAATACTTTTCTAATACAGATTCCTTGAAAGTATCTCATATAATGTATCATTGTTTTTTTTTTAGTGTGTTTAATATTTTTAAAACATTAAAAGGCGGGGGGAGGATACATTTAATTTCTGCCAAATAGTCTTTCATGTTTGTTGAACTGGGATGAAAACTTGGATTTTTCAGAATAGTTATATTAGTTCAAGAGAAAAAGTCAGTTTTCCATTGTCTGGGAGTGAAGTCCTTTTCTCCTTGAAGTTCTATGTTTGATCTTTTATTTCTATTGTTAAAGGAAAAAAAATAAAAAATTAATTGTGTTCCCATTTCTGAATACTGAATGGGGCATGACTCTAGCTGTCATTATTTAATTCAATCTAAAATATTGTTTAGCATTCTAATGTAAGTAGAGGCTCTTTATTTACTAGTCAAGTAGTCAAATAGCAAATACTTTTAAAAATTCAATTGATATTGTAGGGAAAACAGGAGGTGGAAGGAGTATTATGTATGTTTGCTGCCTTGAGATACTTACAAAGTAACAAAAGGAGGATTACAAAAATTAAAATAAATACAACACATAAGTCAGTAATATAGTATCTAAATAAACAGGGTAGATTTTTTGTTGTTGTTGTTGCATGGTTGGTGTGTAAATATTCTGTGTTGTAAGTATATAACCATGTTGCAGAACATAAAGCAAGCAAACTAGGACAACATCCATAAACATGCCACAAAGAAGGGGGGGGGGTCAAACTTATTTTCCAAAGCACCGGAAGTCAAGACAAGAAACAATGGATGGAAACTACTCAAGGAGAGAAGTATCCAGGAATTAAGAAGAAACTGCCTAACCTAGCATTTTTTTGTCAGCATTATTTCTTCAGGACTTATGTCTCTGTGTAATCATATACAAGACTTAGCTCTGTTTAATTACATTAATCAACACACTCAACAACAAGCAATGGATTATACGATAGAGGTGCCTTATTTGAGTACTTTTTCTGTTTTAATTCTGCCATGAAAATACTCTTTGGTGTAGACATATACGTTCATGCATTTGTGGCGTTCTCTCAAAAGCTGTTTTTTTTTCCCCTGAATGAGGGAAGCTAAAATATTCTTGCGTTATGCTAATATCTATATGTAATATATATGGTCTGTTTCATTGACACTTAAAACATTGTGTGGACTCGGCCCCTGTGGTCTGTAAATCATCCTTTTACAGCTCAGTCTGATTTGTGTCCCCGATCTTTTATTTTAGCTTATAATAGAAGAATGCCAAATTACTCCCACTAAATCCTATTTTTTTTTAAACAAACAAAAATATTCTAATCGCATAATGATATATCCATCTCCCACTCTTTCCTTTCTTTCTCAATGGACCACAGGCGTGTTTTCTTAATGAAGTGAAATCTATTCCACATACAAGCATGAGTATAAACATTTCAGATATAATTTATTATGCCTAATTAATTTATGGCAGCTTAACTGTTAGGGATTCTGTACATCACACACATCATATTTTAACTCTTTTCATTAATAGTTCTTTTATTAATATTTTTCTGAGTTGAATGCTGCATTTTATTTTATTTTTTTATTTTTTTTGCCCTGCCTCTCTTTGCAGGAGATTACTGAAAAACGTGAAGGACTAGTCTTCTGGCAGGTTTCTGAAGAGGTGGTGGTATTAATTAGTAGTAGTGTTGTTAGTAGTAGTTACAGGTAATCCTCGTCTTATGACCACGATTGGGCCCAAACTTTCCGTTGTTTAAGTAAGACACGTGTTAAGCGAATTTTGCCCCATTTTACAACTTTCTTGCCACCGTTGTTAAATGAATCACTGCAGTTGATAAGTTAGCAACCCGGTTGATAAGCGAATCCGGCTTCCCCATTGACTTTGCTTGGCAGAAGGTCGCAGCCAACGGTCATAAATACGAATCAGTTGCCAAGCATTCGAATTTTGATCGCGCGATCATGGGGATGCTGCAAAGGTCGTAAGTGTGAAAAACGATCATACGTCAGAATTTTTTTCAGTGCTGTTGTAACTTTGAACGATCACTAAGCAAACTCTTGTTAAGTCAAGGACTAACCTGTATAGAATAGAAGGTATGATGTAAGGATTGCAGGATACATTGCAGGTAATTTTTTTCCAATCCTCTGCCCCTTGGGAAAATCACTACTAAGGCAGCTTACATGTCAGACGAGAAAGCACACTCAGAAGAAGTAGGACTATGGTATTGCTTTGGAAAGTTTCATTAACAGACTCTTGCAAGTCTGAAAGTACATCACAAGAAACTAGAGAGGGACCCTTCTAAGATGTTTGCCATCTTCCCCTTTCTTCTGACGGTTCTGATGCTTCTTATCCAACTGTTGCTCTGGTGGTGCCTCTTCCCCCTATCTCCTAAGCCAGAGGTAGGCAACCTTGGCTCTTTTATGACTCATGGACTTCAACTCCCAGAATTCCTGAGTCAGCTAGGAATTCTGGGAGTTGAAGTCCATGAGTCATAAAAGAGCCGAGGTTGCCTACCCCTGTCCTAAGCTCATGCTCACAGTGGGTGTTTCTCGGATGAACCACTCTTCCCACGCTAGATCAGTCCAAGAAATGTAGCTATAAAATTGCAGTATACATCTTTACAACCGTAAAGTTGTCAAGTTTCCGCAAAGACATTTGTTGAAACTTTACCACTTTTGGGTGACCAGCGTGAGACTGGCTGAAACCACAAGAATAAAGAGCCATACCTGTAAAGATAATTAGCACCAGGAAAATGCTGTGGTTTACCTTCATTTGCCCTCATTATCGGTATAAGTTGAGCTACTTAAACGAGAATAATAACATATTCCAATGACAAACTGTTTTTTTCCAAAATATTTTCAGATATTTCTCCTTTATTGGATGGTAACGCATAATTCCTGCTGACTTTTGTCCCATATTAGACAATGTCATTCTGATGGTGATGGGCATATACTATATACCATATTTTTTGGGTCACTATAAGTAGAGATACTAAAGAATAAGGAGGCTGCTTGTTTGTTTCAATGAAGTATTTCATTCTTATCCCAAGGTCCTTTTGGAATCCTCCTTTTTCAGATCAATCACATTCAATGAATTTGGCGTACAAAAGAACTTGCAACACTTTACAAGTGTCAATGTTAATTTCTCTGGTTATGCATCAGAAAAGGTACGCATCCAACTGGGCGGTTAGTGAGTTCTTTGCTTTTAAAGTTTTGGGTGGGTGGGTGTTTTCTTTCGTTTCCTGCATGTTTTGCTATCTTTACTAATTGTGCAACCTCAGCAAAATTTGTCCTGTTTGTATTTGCTTTTCTGACTGGGTCATTTATCTAGATTAGAACCAATAGCAGGTTGAATATTCTGCTTTGGCGAGACTGCAGCACAGGTGTGGGCATTTCACAGGTAGCTCGTGTTGGTGCGCACTTCAGCTGTGGCTCTCCAGCATCGATTTTATAGCTTTGCAAAAATGGGTTCTCGTTTTGGTATATCGGTTGAAGCGAGGCTGAGCTGAATTGCAACAGTAGAACAGAACAAAATAGAATACGAGTGTTGGAAAGGACTCATTGGCATCAGCTTGCCACAGACCTGAAACGTCATGAAGCACGAGAGTTTTGTCTACCTAAAATCCTGCTCAATTCTTTCTGTCAGATCAATCTTGTTTCGTAAGATTTGGGTACCAGAACCTCTTTCTTGTGTCTGTTGATCATGAATGTTGACAATTGACAGAGTCTTCCATTTTGAGAAGAGGAAAAGAAAAATGGAATGAAATTCTAAAATATAGTGAACATGTTTAAAAATGTATTTCCCTACCCCCTCCCCAATAAAACAGCAGCAACTATAGGAGAAGGCATGGCAGACCCGGGTCCAGACTCCGTCTGGATTTTAACTCCCAAAATTCCGCAGCATACATGCTGGCTCCAATGGAAAATAGCGAAGGACATCTAGGCAGTATTTGCCCAGATTCATGCTTCTGCTGTGGTGGGGTGTGGTGTGGGTGGGGGTGTGTGGTGTGGGTGGGTGGGTGGGTGGGTGTTCAATGGCTAACATAAGAAAAATAGCCCCAGATAAAGTCAGTCCTGGAGAGCCGAATAACAGAGAGGTGTATAAAACCGGACACATCACCAGAAGCTAAAACCATAAGACCACATCTGATTTACTTTGGTTCATGTCTTCTATGCCTAGTCAATGCAGATTGAAGCCAAACGTATGTATTTTCCTACTTTAAGGGAGTAGAGGAGGTTGATAATGCTTTTTCTTCCCTTTTTAGTGGCCACCCGACTCTAAAAAGGGAAGGAGAGATTAGAATGGAATGTGTATTTTGGAAGCTGAATTCTGATTTGCACATCATGATTTACGGGGCGCCTCTGTTATGTTTGGACTGGACTGTGCAGGCAGCCCTGACACAAACAAACACATTTCTTCAACTGACAGACTCTGTCAAAGGGCTTTAAATACAGCTCAAGGCCCAACGCCAGCTCTTACTTCTGTTCAAGCTGAATGGTGATTTTCCGGGTCTGCAATTCATCCACCCATCGCAGAACTGAAGCTGCTATCCAGGCTCTGCTTACTTACGGATTTGGTCTCAGTAGGACTTTCTTCCCTGTAAATATGCAAGGAATTGGGCTAAAAAGCCATTTCCTTGTCAGTTTTCTTTCCCTGTTACTTTTGATCCAAACCATTTAGCCTTGATCTTAGTGGAAGGGGAACAGAGCCAGAAGTTTTTTCACTGGGTTGTTTCTTCCACCGAAAGGCCAAGTTTGCACCCTGTTCCAAAAAACCCTCCTTTTGTATTCTCCCCAAAGACTTTGGTGTAGCTCACAATGAGCTGTTAAGATTTCCAAAGGACTCCTGAATTGTTTACGGCAGTCCAACAGTGGAATCCCTTCTTTGAAAAGACTTCCGAGGAAGCCTAAACAATGGAAGGAGCTGGATACTCGGGGTCTTGGCTTACGCTGAGAAATGCAGAAAGCTGAAAGCCGAGTAGGAGAAGACTTGGCTGGAGGTCAGCTCAGTTTTGTGCAGAAGGTTGCCAAGTTGGCTATGGGGGGGGGGGAGAAAAAGAAGACAAGAGCCAACAGTAATTATGTCAACAAGTAGTTCCTGCTGAGATCCTTGTTTAAGCCCAGCATTCATTTCTTGACTCTGTGATTGTGTGTGTATGTGTGTGTGTTGAATTTTTCCGTGTGCGTTAAGAAGGAGGGGGAGAAGAAGCCATGGCACTCTTGGGAGTGGGCAAGTGCTGGGCTTAAAGGTGTGCTAACCTTGCAAGAATTGCGTGACTTTATCATTTTTCACCTCCGATTCCTTCTCCTGGGGTATACCTTCAAAGTAAGACAGAGGTGAAAGGTTTCTGCAGCGGAGAGACAAGCCGTATGACAAATGGGCCAAAAAGTCAAAGAAAATGTTTTAACCTAGCATGGTGTTAGCCTGCCCAATCTTTATATCTTTGAACAGCTGGGTCTGCAGAAGAAGCCTAGAAGTCCAGAAGGGAAAATGAGCTGTGTGGCGAGAGAGGTTTCAACTTGTAGTTCTTCTAGGGTGGGGGGATCATAAAGTGTATAGAGTCTAAGTACATTTCTCTGTTTCTTCTCCTCCTCCTCAGCTCCATTGCAGATGGTAAATACACGTAATAATAACAGCATCAATGTGGCGTCCCATTTCAAGCAAGGTGAACACAGTCACCACTCAGGCGCATCGCCATAGTTTGTGAGGCTCTCGGTGTGTAGAAGGCTGATTTTGTAGTGCAGCTGAATTTGCTTTCTTACACTCCGGCAAATGTATGCATGTTGCAAATACTCCCTTGACTTCAAACCACAGTTGGGACCAGAATTTCTGTTGCTAAGCAGGATAGCTGTTAAACGAGTCGTGTCTGGTTTTACAAACTTTGGGTGATGGTTATTAGCGAATCACTATAGTTGTTAAGTGAATCAGGTGGTTATTAAGTGAATTGACTCTGCTTGTCAAAGGTGGCGCAGTGGTTAGAATGCAGTACTGCAGCTGCTGACTGCTGGCTGTCAGCCGTTCAGCAGTTCGATTCTCACTGATTCAAGGTTGACTCATCCTTCCACCCTTCCAAGGTCGGTCAAATGAGGGCCCAGATTGTTCAGGGCAATATGCTGACTCTGTAAACTGCTTAGAGAGGGCTGTAAAGCACTGTGAAGCAGTATATAAGTGCTGTTGCTATTGCCCTTCCTTCTATCCATCCATCCATCCATCCCGATGCACAGTGGTTAGAATGCAGTATTGCAGGCTGACTATGCCCACTGCCAGCAGTTCGATTCTCACCAGCTCAAGGTTGATTCAGCCTTCCATCCTTCAGAGGTCAGTAAAATGAGAACTCAGATTGTTGGGGGCAATAGGCTGATTTTGTAAACCGCTTAGAAAGGGCTGTAAAGCACTGTGAAGTGGTATATAAGTCTAAGTGCTATTGCTATTGTCGGAAGCCAGCTGGGAAGGTCACAAATGGTGATGACATGACCCTAGGATGATGCAACAGTCATAAATACATGGTGGTTGCCAAGCACCCGGATTTTGATCATATGACTTTGGTGATACTGCAGGGGTCATAAGTACGAGCACCAGTTTTCTAAATGCTGTTGTAACTTTGAATGGCTGCTAATGAATGGTTGCAAATCAAGGACTACCTGTAGTTTGGTTTATTTCTTGTCATATGCTGCCTTTCAAGACAGCTGGCCTCCCAAAGGGCTTTACAAATCATGTAAAGAGAAATACAGTGAATGCTGTACTATTCAAAAGGAAAGAAACTTTGTAGGACAACTGATGATAATAATGGTGGAAATAACTTGCCCCTTGTTCCATCTAGGATTTTTCTTCTTCTTCAGCTTCCCTGTCTAAATTACAGTCCTGAGATAACCTGGTAGTTTCCATCCAAGTGCTAACTAGATGTGATTGTGCTTAGTTTGATAAGGATGGCCAGGTGTTGCCACCTGCTGAGATGAGCTTAGCGTGCCAGGATTTTAATCTCTGTGCACTCTCTACCCATCCTAACTAGATTGCAAGGCAATTCGAAGCATGCGTGAGAACCAAATCCATATGACGTACTTATAAAACTGTGTTTATCATGTGAAAGAATCGCTTAAACTCTTCTTTATATCCTGCATACACCATGTAAACTGCTCAGAACTACTGAAGATCCAGCAAAGTAAAAGACGTTGGACCTCTTAAAATTTGGACTGATACAATGCTTGGTAATATATCTTCTACCAGTAGAGAGAAGAAGGCTGATGTAGCAAGATGACTGAATGCACTTGGAAAGAAGTTGGGGGCTGGAATACAGTTGTGTAATGAGTCCCTTGGAGATGAGTTAGATAGCAGAGGGCAGGAGGCACTGATCTGGCCAAAGAGGGATGATAAATGTGTTTATTATATGGCTCTGCAATGTAATATATGACTAATACTGCACCATATTAGTAGAGTCTGGTAGAGTGTGATCTGTTCATTGCCCTCAAAAAAATAATAGAAACACTTAATTTATTAGAAGTTTCATATAATAACTTTCATCATTAAGAGAAAAAAATGCATGTTATTCTCACTGATGGTTTTATAACAATTAATCCATAATGCTTCACATCTGCTGCCTTAATTGGTGACTGAGCATATGCTGTATTTTAGAAGTGTGGATTTTGCACAAGCTGTAAATAATTCAGATCTGCATTATTGCCAAAATATATGCACGTATACCGTATACAGTATATGCAACACATGCAACAGACAGAAATTTCTTCCCAAGAGCAGAAGTAAAACAGAGAAAGACATTTTCTTTCTTCAAACTATCTCTCACCTTCCAGAACATGTTTTTACTATTTATTGTGATTTCTTGATCTATAATTTCTTTGGAAAGATGGTAACTTTCCAGGGCATTTACAAAAGCCTTCAGCAATCAGTCTTATTCCTTTAATCCTCCGCTGGTCCGTACTCAAGTAATTCATGACAATGCAACAATTGTTTAGAATCAAAAAACACCGAGAGGTCCAATCAAACTTTGCTTTGAATAAGCTTAAATCATCCAAGTTGTTGTATCTCATAGCTATACTAAACCCCCCTCCCCCCCCCAGATTGAATGGATGTCAACTAGAAATTACTGGAATTGTGCAACCACTACACACTTCCTTCAAAAATGTTATCCTTGAAACAGGCTGATACTTAGTTTAATTAAAGACATAAAATGATGGTTCTTCAGAAAGACAAAACTAAATTTTCAGTCTACGAGTCATTTAATTATCTCTGTTATGCAATCTGATGCCGAATTGCAGTCCTATTGGCTCTCCAGAATAATCAGCTTGAAATATGTTTTGAAACTTTGGATTCTATTCCTCCCCAATATTAATTATACACAAACACACTTAGAGCAATATATCTGTATCTATATCTACTGTATATCTATATCGTCAAACACATCCACTTCATGGTCTGTTTCTGTTGCTCCCCTCTGGGAGGAGGTTTTGAAGTATTTATACCAGAACTACTAGATTCTGTAACAGCCTTGTTCATTATGCCATCCGTAAATTCGCAGGGTTCTTTTTTTTTTTTTGCCCATGTATATGTATACATTTGAACTAGACTGTGATGTTTCTCTGTATATATGCATAATGGTATTTTTTGAGAGCTGAATGCAATGAAATGTCATTTTACTGTATGCTGATTAGTGTACATTTAAAGTGACAATAAAGTTCTATTCTATTCTATTCTATTCTATTCTATTCTATTCTATTCTATTCCATTCCATTCCATTCCATTCCATTCCATTCCATTCTGTATCTATGTATGTTTATAAAATAAGAACAATTTAGTCTTGAAAACTCTCTTTCATTTAACATTTTCCCCGCCTCTAAAGCCAGTGTTGAAGCTTTAGCTCATTTAAGTTATAATAAATGTGAAGAATTCACATTACTCAGTGGGAATTTCTTGTAAACTGAAGTATTCTCCTTTGCCCACCCCAACCCCCTGCTCATACACATAATCAAACTACAGCCAACCTCTAAGGATAAGACTTTAATAAATTAAGATTAAAATAAATAAAAAGGAGTTGTTAAATGGAAGCTCGGTAATGGTGGATATTGAGCGAAATTGTGTTCGGAACCCTTAGACCTAGTTTGTCAATTGATAAATTAATCTGTTAAAGAAATATTGGATTTATATTTAACTTGAAAAACAGGGGAAGCTCTTTTCTTCTGCACTTATAACTTTGAATACACTTTTCGGTTGCTCTTAGTTATCTCAAATTAAATCTTAAATTGAGCTTGTGGTCTTGTGAATTAATACCTTAGCCTTTCAGCTCTTTTGCTGAGGCCATACAAATCTCAGGGTAGAACCGGTTGCTGGGTCAGGTCTTGGCATGTAGTCTATAGAAATGGTTTAATGATGCCCACAGATGTTTGCATTCTGTACGTGAGATCTTTAATGCAGTGGTGGCCTCGGCAAAGGTCCTTGATTATCACCTGATTGTATTGCCACGGCCAATGAACTGAGCAGAAGCACATTTGTGCATATAATGTATATAACAAGATTCAGTGCATATAAATAAGCGCTATTTGGAAGGGCACATTTGAAGTAAAATTAGAAAAAGGAGCCATTCTGCCACCTTGCTTTCATAGCAGCACAAATCTATCCAAAGGGTGTTTACAGATTAGCAGCACTCTCTGGGGGAAGTAGGTATTTGTACCCAGCGCATTTTTTTTCCCAGTCAGTGCATTCAAAGAGAACATGGGTGAAGCAGCAACAGCCGCCGCCACATACTGGAGTACATTTCCAAGACTGTCGTGTTAAGTGTAGAGAACATAGAGCATTTTTTTTTAAAAAAAATCGTCAATGCCACAGAGTCGCATTTATAAGATGGCACGCCATAGAAATCCAATTAAATAAATAAATATTGAACACGCTATATACCAGAGGTCCCCAACCTTTTGGGCACCAGGGACCGATTCCGTGGAGAAAGATTTTCCGCGGACCAGAGAGTGTGTGGTTTTGTGTGCGGCCTGCATCCCATAGATGGACCTTTGCTTGTTTGTGAGGACCGGTTGCTGGCATGCCGTGACCCGGTACCGGTCCATGGACCGGGGGTTGGGGACCCCTGCTATATACCATACCTTAGTATCAACTCTATCTGGGAATAACAAGACAACTCTGTTTGTTCAAGGTTGTCTTTATTGGCAAAAGAACCATAACTTATAACTATGTTGGTTTGGGATAATCATCGGTGGGGGTTTTTTAAGTGTGTCAGACTTTATCATTTTTCAAGAATGCACGTAAATTATTTTCAAATCCATCAGTAATTCTAAAGTAGCTTGGTTCTTGCTATATTGACCATCTCTCCCTATAGATCATACAACACGTTGGCATTGCGTTCACCTATTAGTTTACATCTGTCTTGATTGTATTCCTTCAATTTTATATCGGTTAGGGGTGAAATCTATATAAAATTGAACAAGATCTAGCATCCTCAGCTCTATTTCCTTTGACCAGGCATGCCAAACTGCCGGCCCGCATCATACTGAAACCGCGCCCACCCCATTGCCAGCAATGGGGGAAAAGTCGTGATACGTCGCACAATGTCATGTGATGTCGCAGGTTTAACACGCCTGATCTAGACCTTTGCTGAATCCTTTAGCCCTCCTCTAAAGATTTTCTAATTGGCTAACATCGTTCTCAAAGTATAAGTTCAAATCTGAACAATTTGCCAAACGACTACCTTACAAAACTACTGTCTGCTGAAGCTAGTTACCACTTACTATACATATTTAGACTTATATGGATAGCGTGTTTAATCTGGGGTGACTCACCAAATTTCAGAAACCTTATTACTTTAAATAATTAACTGGAAAAATACTGTATGTAATTGAGCTTCTGGGTGATTTTAAGCTACACTGGTGCACAGAAGAAAGAAAATCAGTTTTCAGGATAATTTATTTTCAATTTTGTACATTGCAGAGGTATGCGTCTGTCTGTCTGTGTGTGTTTGTGTTTGTGCCTATGGGGGGGAAGGGAAACACGGAAGGTTTTTTTCCTTTAAAAAAAAAACCAGATCTGCACAAATGTAGGCTATCCTAGGAAGACTTCACAAGGTCAACAGTTTGGGCCTCTTTGCAATCCAAAAATTGAATCTTGGTGCATCCATTTTCCTAATAGGATTTGTGCAATCCCAATTGGTGCTGACAGTTTTGGTCTCATCTCTCTGTTGTGCTGTACGTTTTTATTTGACACCAGAGATGGCATCAGTGTGGATTGGAGAGAGCATCTGTGTAGTGGTCCCTCTCTTGGGATTTAAGCTTTTACACATATATCCTTCTTACCAGAGCTGGATAATTCTACGGATGCCTTGCATGCTTGAGTCAAGATTTCTTTGTTCTGATTATTAATTGAAAGCATGAGAACAGTCACTGCAAAACAAACATACAATTACGTTACCTTATGTATTTCGTTTGTAACTTGTAAGACCAATGAGAATAAAAATATGGAGAATATTATTTCATAGGAAAGTTAAAAAAAATGCAGGGTTGTACTATTCCTTTTTTCTCATATTTGGAGAATAAGGAACATCCAAGCTAGGTTGTTGGTCAGTTGTTTTTTTTTAAAAAAATTTTTTTTATCGAGACACAGTGCACTAGGGAATTAAATTTATTAATTTGTATCTGCATTGTAAGGCTAATGAAAACAAGGTGATTCCCTTTGCTTACCTTAATGATTCCTACTAAGAGTGACTTGGCTCTCATTTAAGTCTGCCTTTCATCATTCCATGGAATTCACCTTGTGAGTAAACCAGAAGAAAGGAAGGACAAAAAAAAGATAATGACAACAATAGTGCTGGATCATTTTTTTCCCCCTCCCAAAAGTTGATTGAACAATGTAAATACTTTTTCAAGGGAAAAAAAAGTCTACTCATATCCAATCTATAACTACTTTAACCTGGGGTCAAGTATTCCGAGAGAAGAAAGTGCAGATGTATTCTTACAACATTGCCTTAAAGTTTGGTTTCAAGCAACATTGCTCAACGTTACATCCTCAGAGTATATTTTAAATCCCCCGCCTCCTTTATAAGAAAGGGAGAGGAAAAAAAACCATCTTTCTGAACAAGTGGTGTTTCAAAAGCCTTTTCAGAATGACATATTTCATCTTGGAGCGCTTTCCTCTGCGACACTGTTATTTGGGGTATTTAATCAGAATGAAAGAATAGCTAGAGCAGACGGATCGTTTTATCTGGCTCAGCCTCTTGGATTTAACAGATATGTATGCATATTATTTTTATAAAAGCTGTTCTCAAGGCGCCTGAAGGCAGGACGAGAAGCAACGGGTGGAAACTAATCAAGGAGAGAAGCAACCTAGAACTAAGGAGAAACTTCCTGACAGTGAGAACAATTAACCAGTGGAACAACCTGCCTCCAGAAGCGGTGAATGCTCCAACACTGGAAGTTTTTAAGAAGAGACTGGGCAGCCATTTGTCTGAAATGGTATAGGGTTACCTGCCTGAGCAGGGGGGTTGACTAGATGACCTCTAAGGTCCCAACTCTGTTATTCTGTAGTCTAACAAAGAGAAGGACTAGGAGTGACAAGATAGCCATGTTCCAACATCTCAGGGGCTGCCCCAAAGAAGAGGGAATCAAGCTATTCTCCAAAGCACCTGAAGGCAGGACAAGGAGCAATGGGTAGAAACTAACCAAGGAGAGAAGCAACCTAGAACTAAGGAGAAACTTCCTGACAGTTAGAACAATTAACCAGTGGAACAACCTGCCTCCAGAAGCAGTGAATGCTCCAACACTGGAAGTTTTTAAGAAGAAACTGGACAGCCATTTGTCTGAAATGGTATAGGGTTTCCTGCCTGAGCAGGGGGTTGGACTAGATGACCTCCAAGGTCCCTTCC
>NW_015386625.1:145075-154223 GCF_001527695.2 Protobothrops mucrosquamatus | reverse complement strand
AGCAAGGTCATCTTGTATCTTTTAAACAACGTAAGGGAGGGAGGGAGGGGTTTTTGTGTTTGTGTCTATGTGTGTTCTTTATTCCTTCCATCTTTTTCCCGGGAGCTTAAGGCAGTTTATATGGGGATCTCTGAATGTTGTTCAGCAACACACAAGATAGATTGAGCTGAGGAAGGGTGATGGGGTGAAAGTCATTAAGTGAATTTCCATTTGTTGAGGATGAACATGGTCTCTTGGTCTTTCAAGTCATAGCCCGTTTCTTTAACACTGCATCACTTTGGCTATCTATTTATGGCTGCCTCTGACAAGGATTGCTTTAAAATGTTGTATGCTTCATCTTCTGATATTCTATTCAGTGTTACGTTCTGTTCATTTTCTTGCGATTCTCCCTCTGAACTTTATTCCCTTGGTATCCACCTTTGTTTTGAGATCACCATTCAGGATCTACCTTGGATTGCCTCCAGGTTTTGAGGTTAGATTGGAGGTGTTTAACAGCCAATCTTTCTCTTTACAGTATTATTTAAACTCCTGACTTGGGATATCTTCCTTAGAAATATTCCTTTGATGCTTAGTTCTCAAAAGAACCTCTGTTGATTTTCATCTGTGTTTAACATCTTCCTGCATGATCAGATTGATTGCTATTAGGTAGTAGTTTAAAATATTGATTTTGGTAATTATGTCTTGGATTGTTAGTTACTTGAAAGCCCTTATAGTGGAAGGGCAGGATACTGCTAGTGGTAATATTATTGTGGACATCTCAAGAGCCGTGGTGGCCCAGTGGTTAGAATGCAGTATTGCAGGCTAACGCTGCCAACTGCCAGCAGTTCGATCCTGACTGGCTCAAGGTTGACTCTGCTTTCCTTCCTTCCGAGGTTGGTAAAATAAGGACCCAGATTGTTGGGGGCAATTTGCTGACTCTGTAAACTGCTTAAAGCAGTGGTTCTCAACCTTTTTAATGCCGCGACCCCCAACTGGTCGTAAGTTGAGGACTAACCCGGTCGTAAGTCGAGGACTAAACCGGTCGTAAGTCGAGGACTTTCCCTGCCCGGGAGCACCGCGCATGCATGGTTCTGCCCCCTGTGCCGGCCGAGGCGTAGCTGGCAAGCGGCAGAGACGGAGCAGGCCGACCACCAGCTGGCCCAGCCCAAGGGAGGTAAGGCACCCGCCGGAAAAGGGGGAAAAAATGGCAGACAGCCTTGCTTGGCGACCCCCGTGAAATGGTCGATCGAACCCAAATGGGGTCGCGACCCATAGGTTGAGAACCGCTGGCTTAAAGAGTACTGTAAAGCACTATCTTATTGCTTATTGCTATTGCTATCTCAAAGTCCTACATAATGACAGCATTTCATATCTAGAAGTTTTCTGCTGAAAAAAACTGACTCTCTGGGAGTCACAATGGATGCAAGAGCACTTGAGACTTTAATGACAATATTAGGGCTCAGGTAGAAATAAATATAATGTAGCTCCTAATCCTGGAGTATTTTATAGAGTAACATCAGTTTCTTGAGTTGGGTTAATGTAATCTCCAGATACAGTGGGAGGCGGTATGAAGAGGGTGGTAAGCTTAGAATCCTTGCACAGCAGGAAAGGACATAGATCTTACCTCCTCCAGAAATCCTTATCTGGCTATTCCCAAGAGAATGCAGTCAGTCTGGTGAGATTCTTATAAATAGGCATTTAGCAATAAAGAAGTAACTTTGATCA
The DNA here is from genome assembly GCF_001527695.2 of Protobothrops mucrosquamatus. Classification (NCBI taxonomy): domain Eukaryota; kingdom Metazoa; phylum Chordata; class Lepidosauria; order Squamata; family Viperidae; genus Protobothrops; species Protobothrops mucrosquamatus. The sequence continues at coordinate 152,519 of NW_015386625.1, read as the reverse complement.
GCTCACCGTGTTGGTCTGGTTCCATGTGCCTGAAAGTTTAGGAACAAACAGCTAGAGAGGATGATTCAGTACTAGTGCAATAATGGTCTCAATGCCCAGTTCTACTTAGTATCTCAGCATCCATGTTCTGTACCAATGGATGATTTTTTTAAAAAAAAAATCCTATGCACTATGCATTGCAAAAAATCTCAATAGGGAATGACTTAAACCATGGATAACTGCAGGCTACCTTTGGTCACTGCTGGCTTATCAGTTTAAACTGCTAAAAAGAAATCACCATATTCAGTTGTGCTTCTGATAATATCAATATTACTCCTTCAATGAATCTGCAAGCTTTGTGCATTGGGAATCTCCTCCTGACAAATGAATCACGTACTCACAATTCTTTCATTCAGTTTCGGTGTATTAACTCCTGTCTAGTCCATTTCTGTGAGTTTCGTAGCTTCACCTGGATCCAATAAAAAAAGGGATGGAGAAATATGAATGTTAGTAATATTATGCTTTAGTTGACAGGAGGTCCTTACCTATGAATGATTATGTGCTGGATAAAATATAACTCTTTAGGAGTCCAAGAGAGAAATGAAAATAAACAGAAACTTCCTAGCATCCCTTGATGGAAACAGCCATTGTAGTATCAGCAAAGCAGTGGCCATTTAGTTCAGAAAATTCTCCAATGTCTTCCCTCTGATTTTTAAGATAATATTACTATCAAGGCTCACATTGACTTGATGGCCTTTACCTTCCATTAATTTGCCCGATTTCCATAGAATTTTAAAACCATCTAAATAAGGAAGGTCACAACATCCCGAGGGATCAAGGTCCCTAGTTCAACAATATGCTTCGTATTATTCTCAAGATATTTTGGCACTGGACAGCCTAGAAATTAAATAAATAAATAAATAACCAAATTGAAGCCGTGCAGACATTAATTGTGTACTTCTTTCCAAGATGTGGGGAGGTCGTTTAGGGTTGTCAGTCCCTGGGAGAATAATTTTTCATTTCAAGGGCAAACGTTTGCTAGAATTCACATCAAAGATATCCTTTAATGTCATTTTTTTCTCCCATTCCAGTTATCATTTTCCAAAAATCCACATCATAACATTCCCTTTTAGTGTATGTAAAGAAATGTGTTGCAAAAAAAAAACAACGACCTTCAAAATATTAGATACCAGCTATTAGTATGTGTGAACACAGAAAGAAAACATTCTAATTTCTTCCCAAGCTGTAAGCATGGTCTTTTAAATCAGGGGTCCCCAACCCCCGGTCTGTGGACCAGTACCGGGCCGCGGCACGCCAGCAACCGGTCCGCACAAACAAGCAAAGCCTCATCCGTGGGATGCAGGCAGCACACAAAACCACGCACAACAATAACAACTGGGTAACTGAAAAAAAAGTTTTCTCTGTAACTGTAAAACGACTTGTGTGCCTTACGGTCACAGGGGGCTGTTAATGCTCTTGTAATAAACAGTATTTATGATTGTTAATTGAAAAGCATTCAAAATTGCCACAGCGTATTTATTTTGTCATTTAAATTTCTTTGTCTCCCCCTGTTGCTTTGGCAATAAAAGGTCATAGAGAAAACACACCCTGGGAACGGTTTTCATTAAGAAACTCCATGTCAGGGGAGAAACACTTGAGAAACAAAATTATTACAATTATTTCACTGTCTTTTCAAAAGAAAAAAAAAGGCAGAGTCATTAAAACATTACAGAGTTGTAATCAGCAGATGATCCTGGGGTTACTTTTCAGGATGTTTTGTAATTAAGGAATTGGTTTTAATAACAAAGTCAAGACATTACCAGCACTTTGAAATACGAAGGAAAGAGAAAGAAAGAAAAAGTTGGGAGATACTTTATTGTTAGCTAAACAAATAACTTGTAAATATACTTTTAAGGAATCTGAGATATTGCAGACAAGTAGGCAGTCAGGTGTATTATTCCTTCTTAATGGTTGCTTCTATCTAGTGCCTCCCTGCCTTTGATACCATCCTGATATTCCTGCTGTCCAGTGTCCTCCTAATGGGAGAAAGTGACACTGGAAGCGTAATTACGCTTCCTAATTAAGTGTAATTAGGCGAAACCCAGATGATATATTCAGTGGGCTTTTACAAGAGCCAAAGGTTGAGGACTTTTAGAATTTCATACTGGTTTTTCAAGTAAGCACATTGCATAGGTTGAAGAAAAGATACTGTTGTTAGAACTTGCTTGATCAAGGCCTACGATGGAAACTAATCAAGGAGAGAAGCAACCTGGAAATAAGGAGAAACTTCCTGACAGTGAGAACAATTAACCAGTAGAACCAGCTGCCTTCAGATGTTGTGGGTGCTCCATCACTGGAGGCTTTTAAGAAGAGACTGGACAAAAATGGTATAGGGTCTCCTGCTTGAGCAGGGGGTTGGACTAGAAGACCTCCAAGATCCCTTCCAGCTCTATTCTATTCTAAGAACCATGGGAGGATTTAGCTGACTAAGGATATACTCGGGATATGTATTTCTCCCCGTCCCCACTTGATCATTTTTTAGATTTTGGGGTTTCCTAGACTTAATGCGGTAAAAACAGTCTACCACCCTGGCTATAAAGTTGTAGATGTTGACAGCCTAAGTGATATTTATTTTTCCAGCCTGAATTCTTTCTAGAACATGGTGAAATAAATACATCCTCTTATCTAGCGTGTGCCTGAGACAGGAAATAAATTCTTGTTTTCTTGTACTCCCATATACCAAAGGTCTGCAATGAATAATTTGGGCAATCTCCCTGAATAGGGGACTGAAGAAGCTTCTCTATTACCAGTGATAATAATTATAAAACTCATAATGGGAGCACGAGGAAGGTCCACCATCAATCAGAGAGGAGAAACAATGGGGAGTGATAGGTATGGAAAAGTGAAAATGGCAAAACCTCTTGCAGAAACTCAGTAGTGTTTCTTTTTTCCCTTTTCTTTTCTTTTTCTTTTTTCTTCGGCAAAGCTATAAATCATGATGGGCTCATAATTTTCAGGACAATTCATATCCCGCAATTAAAACATAACTTTTTTTCGTAAACTGTTCGGCAGACTCACACATGCTCTAGCCAGCTGGGATGTTAACTGCTCATCCAGTAGCATGAAACCGAAAGCAACACAGTCCCAGTGGAAGAGTTGCTCTTGTTTCTTCTTCTTCATCATCATCAACATCATCATCATCATAATCATGTTGGAAGGGACCTTGGAGGTCATCTAGTCCATCCCCCTGCTCAGGCAGGAAACCCTATAGCATTTCAGACAAATGGCTGTCCAGTCTCTTCTTAAAAACCTCCAGTGTTGGACCATTCACCGCTTCTGGAGGCAGGTTGTTCCACTGGTTAATTGTTCTCACTGTCAGGAAGTTTCTCCTTAGTTCTAGGTTGCTTCTCTCCTTGATGAGTTTCCACCTGTTGCTTCTTGTCCTGCCTTCAGGTGCTTTGGAGAATAGCTTGGCTCCCTCTTCTTTGTGGCAACCCCTGAGATATTGGAAGACTGCTATCATGTCCCCCCTTTTAAGTAGGCAGTCTCCCAAAGGTGCTTTTTCAGGTGGCAACTGGACTTTGTTGTTTCGTTTCTCATCCAAGAAGCAACAGTGAAGGGACACAGGGTAGAAAACATTCTGCAGCCTAGAAGGCTCCACGTACATTTGCACTACTCAGGTGACCCTGAGGCCAACCTCCAATGGCCTCAGTGACTCTCTAAAGGAATGCAAATGACCAGCTGTCTGCAAGGAATATAAATCCTTCCATTCCCCACCATCAAGTCAGAGCTGAAGAAGCTTCTTGGATGAGAAGTGAAAGGTCTTAAAAGAAAAACAATAAAGCCCAGTTGCCTCCTGAAAAAGCACCTTTGGGACATGACCTGGATGATTCCAGAGAAGAAGCATGGAGGTGACCCCCCAAGTCCCATTCAGATAAATACATATTTTATTTTTCAGTTTTAATTTCTAGTACAGTAAATATTGATTCCCAGTAGAAATGTATGGTTGTGAGAGTTGAAACATAAGGAAGGCTGAGCGCTAAAGAACTGATGCTTTCAAATTGTGGTGTTGGAGAAGACTCTTGAGACTTCTCCTAAAGGGAATCAAACTTGATTGGCCTTTGGAGGGACATAGACTGAAACAGACACTCAAATACTTTGCCCACCCAGTGGGAAGGGAGGACTCCTTGGAAAAACGCCTAATATTGGGAAAGATGGAAGGAAAAAGGAGAAAGGGACGGTAGAGGATGAGATGGTTAGATAGTGTCTTCAGTGAAATGAACATGAATTTGGGCAAACTCCAGGAGACAGTGGAGGACAGGGGACCTGGTGTTTTTATGATCCATGGGGTCATGAATAGTTGGACATGACTTAGCCACTGAACAGCAACAGACATTGATAGATATAACCCACATAAACTAAAGTTCTTTGGGGTCCTTAAAATCATTTTTACATTGCCAATCCCGATTCTGCTTCAAATGAGGAAAGATGTGAAGTGGGCCCTAGCAAAACCACCCAAGAGACTGTAAGACGGGAGAAAGTTAATCTCAAAAACTACCAGATGTGCTGCATGAAGTTAAAAAAAGTTAGTGTAACCCAAGTGGTGGTGACATCATGTCAAGAATCAGAATGATAAGTTCAGTTGGTCAGGGGCCAGGTCTGGCAGACGCCAATCCCCAGAGTCCCAAAACCTGTTTTAAAAAGGGAAAATCAGGCATTCTCCTCATTAGCAACATACATGAGTAACAGCAAAAGCCCCATTCTCATGCATTGTCTGTACTGTGTAAAAAATTCATTTGATTAATATTTTAGCTTCGGCAAAGTGTGAATAGGCAGAGAAAGTTCTCCTTAATGACCCCAATTTTGCTAATGCAACAATCTAATGAAAACTTCACTCACTTATGTTTGCATAATTTTAAATTTTCTCCTTTCTCTCTCACTGTAAAGTGACAGTGCTCACTTTTAGCATAAGGGCCTCTATTGCTTTACTTCCCGTAATATCTGCAATTTATTCTTCTGAGAGCTCCAGAGAAGCCAGAACTTAAATGAGCAAAAGTATCATATTCATTTGCTCCCAAATTTTCTCGCTTACCTCCCTTCCCAACTTACAAATGTTTGAAGATATTTCTGCTCATTTACAATCTGAAAGATAGGTGAGTAGTTGAGAGTTTGAAAAATAGATTACTGTCTTCATTAATACAGGTTTGACCTACAAAGTCTTCACGTACTTAATGATTAAAAACCAAAGTGCTAAATAATAAATTATAAGAATTTATAGGAGTCATCATCTTGAAATTAGCTTACCGAATGTTCTTATCATAATAAATCTGAGTGTGTGTCTAATTTACTATTAGCTGCCTAAAATTATATGTTGCAGGTAGATTTGATAAGGGAGAGGGGGAAGAGAAAATGGAAAATTATTTCATTTCAGGAAGGAAAAAAAACATATTTTTTTTTTAAAAATAAAACATGTGAATTGAACCAAGAGTTGTTGGAAGGAAAATACATCTATAGATATGAAATACAATATATATTTCTGATGCCTGGCTTTTATAAATGGAAACAGAATTGTATTTATTTCATAAATGGGAATGTATTTAAGTAATCAAGCTTGAACAGTGTTAATTCAGTTTCCAAAAGTTAAAGGCAATCAAAGTTATGTAAGTCACAGAGTGTCTAATCGGCTTTGGGGGGTGGTAGGCAGTAGATAGATGGAGATAATTGATAGATGGAGATAGATGGATAGACCTCTACAATCTATAGCCCCGTTTCAGTTTGTTTGAAGTTGAAATAGTTTCTTACCTATCTGTAAAGATAGGGGAACATTTTGTGACAAAAACAGTCCTACAAGGCAGAACTGGAGAGCTGAGGGTATCTAACAAGACTTCCAACTAGTCATCTACACTATTTCCCATTGTTCCAGTGTATCCAGATTAACCGTCCAGTAACCTGTTGAGCAGGTCTAATCTTCTCTTAGATGCAGATGTCTTATTGTAAATATCTATGTGTGTGTTACTACAAAGTGAGCAGGTTGATACTCCTACTTGCACGAAGATCATGATTTGGCTGTTATAAACATTTGCATAAATAATGAGTTTATTAAAATATGGGATGATATGAACTATCCTTTGGAAATTCTAGCCCTTTCCCAAATGTTATCTATTATTTATTGGTTTGTTCGTTATTTGTCTTCCACTGCAGTCCAATTTGCAGCAGTTTGTGTAGTATGTACCTGTACAATTAAATATCCCTTCCTTCTAAATCTAAATAAGGACAAGGTCCTCTGGTTTTCATGCAGGCCCTATTTTTTTCGCCACTTTTGAGAGCATCCTTTGAGTTACCTTACCTAAAATTTGGTAATAAAAGTTTTGCTCATCCCTTGTTTTGAATGTGTATTATATCTTTCTTTGAAAACAAGTCTCCAGTGTTTAGTGCCAGCTTCTCCAGCGCTGTTACCTCACCTCTGTTTACACAACGGTGGCCAGGAGAAAAATATAGTTTGGTAGCCAAATGAGATGCATATCACGAATTGCTTTAAAGTCGTGGGCTTGGAAAATGTGTGACTCCCCCATTTTTCTTGTGGGGGGAGACCTGTGGGAAGATTAAACCCAGCATGAATGTATGGAAGACTTGCTTCTCTGGGCTTCACATATAACTTGAGAAGACATCTGCAGAATGGGTCAGTATCCAGCTCCCAAGCCAGAGAAGGCTACTTGAAAGTCTTTAGTTTAGTAGATTAGCTCAGCCAGCGTTTAGGGGGGGAAAAAAATCTCAAAGATAAGTCCCAGTATTAATTGTGTTCTCCAAAATAAAACCTTTCACTTGCACTTTATGAAAGAAAAATACTCAAGCTAGTTTCCTAGAAAGAAAGAAAAAATAAAGGGGGCTGGGTGGTGGTTAGGAGGCTCCGTTCTCCCCCACCCCACCGAGTTTCTAATTAATTAGAAAGAATTTTGCCTTCAAAAAGAGAAGAAAAGAGCTCAGGGATTTTCAACAGGAAGAAATGGCTGCTATGGCTGAAGGGAAGGCGTTTTCTTTCTTTTTCTAATTTTTATTTTTGGATGTTTAAGTATTAAAAATTAATTAAAAATGGAATGTGCTAAAAATCAGTTTTTATCATTAGCTCTGTTTTTTTTTTTAGTGCCTAGTGTTGCTGGTGACGTTCAGATTTATCTGTGTCAACATAACAATTTACAAAGTTTCACTTACGTTTATCTTTTTGATAAACTATTACTACTTCTTCCACATGCATTAAGCATTAAGAATTAAAAGAGTAACCTCTGCAGCATCCCTTGCAAAAATAGAAAGGAATGGAATAAGGAGTAGTTCTTCTTCTTCTTCTTCTTCTTCTTCTTCTTCTTCTTCTTCTTCTTCTTCTTCTTCTTCTTCTTCTTCTTCTTCTTCTTCTTCTTCTTCTTCTTCTTCTTCTTCTTCTTCTTCTTCTTCTTCTTCTTCTTCTTCTTCT